>NC_069503.1:1019322003-1019577003 GCF_027579735.1 Bombina bombina
AATCCCCAAAAAAGTTAAACAGCCAAGTATAGAAATAAGGTGGCGCAATGTAGATTGCTAATTTCCAGAGTCCTGGGGAGCGATCTGATATACGGCGCAGGTTTCGGCGCAAGCGTGGAAACCTGCGCCGCCCGTAGTTTCAGCTCGCAACTCGAGCTATCCCATATACGGCGCCGGCATTTGCTAAAGTGCCGTAAGTCTGACAAACCAGCGATGTCCAGAAATCTGCGTAAGTACAAATTTCTGGAGTCGCCATTGACTTACAGCACTTTAGAAACTGCCGCCGCATAAAAAACCTGACTAAGTTATAAAATCTCCCGTACTGTCTAACACGCCTCCCCCTCCCAAAAATAGCCTGACACATATA
The DNA here is from genome assembly GCF_027579735.1 of Bombina bombina. NCBI lineage: Eukaryota > Metazoa > Chordata > Amphibia > Anura > Bombinatoridae > Bombina > Bombina bombina. Next base: position 1,019,322,371 of record NC_069503.1, read on the forward strand.
CCCCTTTATCCGCAATCCCCCCTCTCACTCCTAACAATTAATATATTAACCCCTAAACCGCCGCTCCCGGACCCCGCCGCCAGCTACATTATCTATATTACCCCATAATCTGACCCCCCTACACCGCCGCTAGCTACATTAAATGTTTTACCCCCTAATGTGAGCCCCCTACCCCGCCGCCACCTACATTAACTATGTTACCCCCTAATATGATCCCCCTACACCGCCGCCACCTACATTAACTATGTTACCCACTAATATGATCCCCCTACACCGCCGCCACCTATTTAAACTATATTAACCCCTAATGTGAGCCCCCTACACTGCCGACACCTATATTAAAATTATTAACCCCTAATCTAATCCCCCTTACACCGCCACCACCTATATTAAATTTATCATCCCCTAAAATACTAAAATTTCCCTACCACTAAACCTAAGTCTAACCCTACAAATAGCCCTGAAAAGGGCCTTTTGCGTGGCATTGCCCCAAAGTAACCAGCTCTATTACCAGCCCTTAAAAGGGCCTTTTGTGGGGCATTACCCCAAAGTAACCAGCTCTTTTACCAGCCCTTAAAAGGGCTTTTTACGGGGCATTGTCACAAAGTAATCAGCTCTTTTGCCTGTAATCTAAATCCCCTACACTGCCGCCACCTATAATAAATGTATTACCCCCTAATCTAATCTAATCTTATTAGTAGGTCTTCAGTTCCAGCGTCGCCGATCTTCAGTTCCAGCATCGCCAGTCTTCAGTTCCAGATGGACGGTCTTCAGCTCAGCGGTCATCGGTCTTCAACTCCTCCTCTCTGCACCGGCTGGATCCTGGAAGAAGAAGAGGTCGCCGCCTGGAAGAAGACTTCTCTGCCTGGAACAGGACCTTCTCCGCCGGTCTTCAGGACAGGTAAGGAGCACTTGGGGGTTAGACTTAGGTTTTTTAAGGGGGATTGGGTTAGTTAGAGTAGGGGTATGTGGGTGGTGGGTTGTAATGGGGGGGTTGTTGTTTTTTTTACAGGCAAAAGAGCTGATTACTTTGGGGCAATGCCCCACAAAAGGCACTTTTAAGGGCTGGTAATAGAGCTGATTACTTTTGTAATTTAGATTAGGGTAGGGATTTTTTTTTTATTTTGGGGGCTTTGTTATTTTATTAGGGGGCTTAGAATAGGTGTAATTAGCTTAAAAATCTTGTAATCTTTTTTTATTTTTTGTAATTTAGTGGGGGTTTTTTGTAATTTAGTTTAGTGTATTTAATTGTATTTTAGTTTAGATATTTGTAGTTTAATTTATCGATAGTGTAGGTGTATTTGTAACTTAGGTTAGGATTTATTTTACAGGTAAATTGGTAATTATTTTAACTAGGTATGTATTAAATAGTTATTAACTATTTAATAGCTATTGTACCTAGTTAAAATAAATACCAAGTTGCCTGTAAAATGCATATAAACCCTAAAATAGCTACAATGTAATTATTAATTATATTGTAGCTATTTTAGGGTTTATTTTATAGGTAAGTAATTAGTTTTAAATAGGAATAATTTAGTTAATATTATTAATATTATTTAGATTTATTTTAATAATAATTAAGTTAGGGGTGTTAGAGTTAGATAGGGTTAATATAGTTAACATATATAATATAATAACTATATTAATTATATTAACCCTAATATAATTAGGGTTAATATAGTTAATATAGGTGGCGGCGGTGTAGGGGGGTCAGATTAGGGGTTAATATATTTTATATAGGTGGCGGCGGTGTAGGGGGATTAGATTAGGGGGTAATAATTTTAATGTAGGTGGTGACGGTGTAGGGGGCTCACATTAGGGGGTTAGACATTTAATGTAGGTGGCGGCGGGGTCCGGGAGTGGCGGTTTAAGGGTTAATCACTTTATTAGGGATTGACAGGTTGACAGGTAGATAGACATTGCAAATGCGTTAGGTGTTAGGTTTTATTTTTCAGCTAGTTTAGGGAGTTACGGGGCTCCAATACACAGCGTAAGGCTTACTACGCCTGCAATTTGTGGCGAGATGAAAATGGAGTAAGAATTCTCCATTTTCGCCACGTAAGTCCTTACGCTGTATATTGGATACCAAACTGCGCTGGTTTGGTATACCTGTCTATGGGCCAAAAAACTACAGCTGAAGGCAGAAATATACTAGCGTAACTTCTATGTTACACCGTATATGTGATACCAAACCAGCGCAAATTTTGGCGTCGCCGGCTTTTGCAGGCGACGATTTATTTCGGATCGGGCCCCTGATTTCAGATAAAAAAAACACAATTTATGCTTACCTGATAAATTTATTTCTCTTGTGGTGTATCCAGTCCACGGATCATCCATTACTTGTGGGATATTCTCATTCCCAACAGGAAGTTGCAAGAGGAAACCCACAGCAGAGCTGCAATATATCTCCTCCCCTCACTACCATATCCAGTCATTCGACCGAAAACAAGCCGAGAAAGGAGGAACCATAGGGTGCAGTGGTTACTGTAGTTTAAATTAAAAAATTACCTGCCTTAAAATGACAGGGCGGGCCGTGGACTGGATACACCACAAGAGAAATAAATTTATCAGGTAAGCATAAATTGTGTTTTCTCTTGTAAGGTGTATCCAGTCCACAGATCATCCATTACTTGTGGGATACCAATACCAAAGCTAAAGTACACGGATGAAGGGAGGGACAAGGCAGGAATTTAAATGGAAGGAAACACTGCCTGTAAAACCTTTCTCCCAAATATAGCCTCCGAAGAAGCAAAAGTATCAAATTTGCAAAATTTTGAAAAAGTATGAAGCGAAGACCAAGTCGCCGCCTTGCAAATCTGTTCAAAAGAAGCCTCATTTTTAAAGGCCCAAGTGGAAGCCACAGCTCTAGTGGAATGAGCTGTAATCCTTTCAGGAGGCTGCTGTCCAGCAGTCTCATAGGCTAAGCGAATTAAGCTTCTTAGCCAAAAAGAAGGAGAGGTTGCCGAAGCCTTTTGATCTCTCCTCTGTCCAGAGAAGACAACAAACCAAGCAGATGTTTGACAAAAATCTTTAGTAGCTTGTAAGTAAAAACTTTAAAGCACGGACCACGTCCAGATTGTGAAACACAAGGATGGAACAACAATCTCTTGATTGATATTCTTGTTAGATACCACCTTAGGTAAAAACCCAGATTTGGTATGCAGGACTACCTTATCCATATGAAAAATCAGATAAGGAGAATCACATTGTAAGGCAGATAACTCGGAGACTCTACGAGCCGAGGAAATAGCTACCAAAAAAAGGACTTTCCAAGATAAAAGTTTGATATCTATGGAATGAAGAGGTTCAAACGGAACTTCTTGAAGAACCTTAAGAACCAAGTTTAAGCTCCATAGTGGAGCAACCGGTTTAAACACAGGCTTGATTCTAACTAAAGCCTGACAAAATGCCTGAACGTCTGGAACATCTGCCAGATGCTTAACCAGCTGACAATCCTTTTTCCAAACCTTCTTGGAGAAAAGATAATATCCTAGGAATCCTGACCTTACTCCATGAGTAACCCTTGGATTCACACCAATAAAGATATCTACGCCATACCTTATGGTAAATTTTCCTGGTGACAGGCTTTCGTGCCCGTATTAAGGTATCAATAACTGACTCGGAGAAGCCACGCTTTGATAAAATCAAGCGTTCAATCTCTAGGCAGTCAGCCGCAGAGAAATTAGATTTGGATGGTTGGAAGGACCCTGAAGTAGAAGGTCCTGTCTCAGAGGCAGAGACCATGGTGGAAAGGATGACATGTCCACTAGATCTGCATACCAGGTCCTGCGTGGCCACGCAGGTGCTATCAGAATCACCGATGATCACTCCTGCTTGATCTTGGCAATCAGTCGAGGGAGCAGAGGAAACGGTGGAAACACATAAGCCAGGTTGAAAGACCAGGGCGCTGCAAGAGCATCTATCAGTGTTGCCTTGGGATCCCTGGACCTGGATCCGTAACACGGAAGCTTGGCATTCTGGCGAGACGCCATGAGATCCAGTTCTGGTTTGCCCCAATGATGAATCAGTTGTGCAAATACCTCCGGATGGAGTTCCCACTCTCCCGGATGAAAAGTCTGACGACTTAGAAAATCCGCCTCCCAGTGCTCTACACCTGGGATATGGATAGCTGATAGGTGGCAAGAGTGAATCTCTGCCCAGCTAATTATTTTTGAACTTCTAACATCTCTAGGGAACTTCTTGTTCCCCCTTGATGGTTGATGTAAGCTACAGTCGTGATGTTGTCCGACTGAAATCTGATGTACCTCAGAGTTGCTAACTGAGGCCAAGCCTGAAGAGCCTTGAATATCGCTCTTAGTTCCAGAATATTTATTGGAAGGAGAGACTCCTCCTGAGTCCACGATCCCTGAGCCTTCAGGGAGTTCCAGACTGCACCCCAACCTAGAAGGCTGGCATTTGTTGTTACAATTGTCCAATCTGGCCTGCGAAAGGTCATACCTTTGGACAGATGGACCCGAGATAGCTACCAGGGAAAAGAATCCCTGGTCTCTTGGTCCAGATTCAGTTGAGGGGACAAATCTGTGTAATCCCCGCTCCACTGACTGAGCATGCATAGTTGCAGCGGTCTGAGATGTAAGCGTGCAAACGGCACTATGTCCATTGCCGCTACCATTAAGCCGATTACTTCCATACACTGAGCCACCGAAGGGCGCGGAATGGAATGAAGAACCCGGCAGGAATTTAGAAGCTTTGATAACCTGGACTCCGTCAGGTGAATTTTCATTTCTATAGAATCTATCAGAGTCCCTAGAAAGAAAACTCTTGTGAGTGGGGATAGAGAACTCTTTTCCTCGTTCACTTTCCACCCATGCAACCTCATAAATGCCAGTACTACATCCATATGAGACTTGGCAATTTGGAAGTTTGACGCCTGTATCAGGATGTCGTCTAAATAAGGGGCTACTGCTATGCCCCGCGGCCTTAGGACCGCCATAAGCGACCCTAGAACCTTTGTAAAGATTCTTGAGGCTGTAGCTAATCCAAAGGGAAGGGCTACAACTGGTAATGCCTGTATTGAAAGGAAAACCTGAGAAACCAATGATGATCTTTGTGTATTGGAATGTGAAGATAAGCATCATTTAGATCCACTGTAGTCATATATTGACCCTCCTGGATCAGTGGTAGGATGGTATGAATAGTTTCCATCTTGAACGACGGAACTTTGAGGAATTTGTTTAAGATCTTTAGATCCAAAATTGGTCTGAAGGTTCCCTCTTTTTTGAGAACCACAAACAGATTTGAGTAAAAACCCTGTTCCTGTTCACTCCCATAACTAGGAGGTCTCGTACACAGTGTAAGAATGCCTCTCTCTTTATCTGGTGTGCAGATAATTGTGAAAGGTGAAATCTCCCTTTTGGGGGGGAAGCTTTGAAGTCCAGAAGATATCCCTGGGATATAATTTCCAACGCCCAGGGATCCTGAACATCTCTTGCCCACGCCTGGGCGAAGAGTGAAAGTCTGCCCCCTACTAGATCCGTTACCGGATAGGGGGCCGTTCCTTCATGCTGTCTTAGAAGCAGCAGCAGGCTTTTTTTGACCTGCTTACCTTTTTTCCAGGTCTGGTTTGGTCTCCAGACCGTCTTAGATTGAGCAAAAGTTCCCTCTTGTTTATTATTAGAGGCAGTTGATTCTTCACCTGCCTTGAAGTTTTGAAAGGCACGAAAATTAGACTGTTTGGCCCTAGATTTGGACCTGTCCTGAGGAAGGGCATGACCTTTTCCTCCAGTGATATCAGCAATAATCTCCTTCAAACCAGGCCCGAATAGGGTCTGCCCCTTGAAGGGAGTGTTAAGTAGCTTAGATTTTGAAGTCACGTCAGCTGACCATGATTTAAGCCATAGCACTCTGCGCGCCTGTATAGCAAAACCAGAATTCTTAGCCGTTAGTTTAGTCAAATGAACAATGGCATCAGAAATAAAAGAATTGGCTAGCTTAAGTGCTCTAAGTTTGCCAAGCATGTCATGCAATGGAGTCGCTACCTGTAAAGCCTCTTCCAGAGACTCAAACCAGTAAGCCGCAGCAGCAGTGACAGGGGCAATGCATGCAAGGGGCTGTAGGATAAAACCTTGTTGAATAAATATTTTCTTAAGGTAACCTTCTAATTTTTTATCCATTGGATCTAAAAAAGCACAACTGTCCTCGACAGGGATAGTAGTACGCTTTGCTAAAGTAGAAACTGCTCCCTCCACCTTAGGGACTGTCTGCCATAAGTCCCGTGCGGTGGCGTCTATTGGAAACATTTTTCTAAAAATAGGAGGGGAAGAGAACGGCACACCTGGTCTATCCCATTCCTTATTAATAATTTTTGTAAACCTTTTAGGTATTGGAAAAACATCAGTACACACCGGCACTGCAAGTATTTATCCAGTCTACACAATTTCTCTGGCACTGCAATGGAATGACAGTCATTCAGAGCAGCTAAAACCTCCCTAAGCAAGACACGGAGGTGTACAAGCTTAAATTTAAATGTAGAAATATTAGAATCAGGTATCTTCCTGAGTCATTAACATCACCCACTAACTGAAGCTCTCTTTCCTCAGCTTCTGCATATTGGGAGGCAGTATCAGACATGGTTCTTAAAGCATCAGTATGCTCTGCATTTTGTCTCACCCCAGAGCTATCTCGCTTACCTCTAAGTTCAGGTAGTCTGGCTAATACCGCTGACAGTGTATTATCCATGACTGCCGCCATGTCTTGTAAAGTAAACGCTATGGGCGCCCTAGATGTACTTGGCGCCATTTGAGCGTGAGTCCCTTAAGCGGAAGTCAAAGGGTCTGACACGTGGGGAAAGTTAGTCGGCATAACTTCCCCCTCGTCAGATTCCTCTGGTGAAAAGACAGAAAATGATCTTTATTGCCTAAAATGAAATCAGTACATTTGGTACACATTCTAAGAGGGGGTTCCACCATGGCTTTTAAACATAATGAACAAGGAGTTTCTTCTATGTCAGACATGTTTATACAGACTAGCAATGAGACTAGCAAGCTTGGAAAACACTTTAAATCAAGTTAACAAGCAAATATAAAAAATGGTACTGTGCCTTTAAGAGAAACAAATTTTGTCAAAATTTGAAAAACAGTGAAAAACAGTGAAAAAATGCAGTAAATCAAACGAAATTTTTACAGTGTATGTAATAGACTAGCAGAGCATTGCACCCACTTGCAAATGGATGATTAACCCCTTAGTTCAAAAAACGGATCAAAAAAACGAAATAGACGTTTTTTAACAGTCACAACCAACTGCCACAGCAAGCTGCAGCCCTATCTTCCCCAATAAACGACTTTGGAAAGCCTTTGGGCCCTTTAGAGATGTCCTATAGCATTCAGAGGGCCTTTGAGGGAATCTGGAAGTCTTAGTTTGTAATTTTAACTGCACAAAAAAATGTTAAAATAGGCCCCTCCCACTCATAGTAACACAGTGGAAAGCCTCAGGAAACTGTTTCTAGGCAAAATTTAAGCCAGCCATGTGGAAAAAACTAGGCCCCAATAAAGTTTTATCACCAAAGTATATATAAAAAAACGATTAAACATGCCAGCAAACGTTTTATATTGTAAATATCATAAGGGTATTACCCCTGGGAGTAAGCATGATACCAGTCGTTATTAAATCACTGTATTCAGGCTTAACTTACATTAATCCGGTATCAGCAGCATTTTCTAGTGTTTTCCATCTCTAGAAAAAATTATAACAACACATACCTGATAGCAGAATAAACTGCACGCCATTCTCTCGCTGAAGTTTTACCTCATCTGTGTAATCCCCTCAGACATATGTGAGAACAGCAATGGATCTTAGTTACAACCTGCTAAGATCATAGAAACCTCAGGCAGATTCTTCTTCTATTTACTGCCTGAGATAAAATAGCACAACTCCGGTACTATTTAAAAATAACAAACTTTTGATTGAAGAAAATAAACTAGCTATATTTAACCACTCTCTCTTATGACCTCCTTGCTTGTTGAGAGTTGCAAGAGAATGACTGGCTATGACAGTTAGGGGAGGAGCTATATTGCAGCTCTGCTGTGGGTTTCCTCTTGCAACTTCCTGTTGGGAATGAGAATATCCCACAAGTAATGGATTATCCGTGGACTGGATACACCTTACAAGAGAAAATACAAATAATATGTAATCCTTATAGGTTAAATCTTTGCATTGGAAGATGGTGCTTAGATCGAAATGGTTGGAGGTAGATGGTTAAATCTGTGAGGTTGGCTATATACAGTTGCCACAAATTTACAGTTTGTCACCAAAATCATAGTTTAAAACCAATTTTTATAGTGTAAATATTTAAATATATATGATGATCAGATAGACAAGTTGGTATATATAAACCAAATATTTATTAATATACAATAGGGTATATATCCTTCGGGATAGAAAATGAAATACAATGTTAAAACAATCTGTTAAAAATAAAATAAAAATAAAAATAGATACCGTTGCTTGTAATAAGCTTAGCAGTTTCAAATCATTCACTTTGCCAAAAATCATTTACTATGCAATAAAAAACATGGTGTGGCAATAAAAACCATCAGATGTGCAATACAAATCACAATGAGCTGTGCATAATTGCTAGTTTGTAGCAATTATGTGTTTAACAGAATTCCATTAGTGTGTAAGCACAGACACGTTACTTTACGTGTGTCCTCAGCCTTCGGTTGCTATTTTCTAGCAATTATGTGCTTGGCAGACTTCCGTTAGTGTGTAAACAATGTCACATAACTTATGTGTGTCTTCAGCCTTACGGCCCCAAAATTACCTTATTACTGATGTCCCTGTGGTCCTCGTCTTGTCTTTGTTAACAGGGCACTGTAAATACGATGAGTCGAGTGTAGTTGTCGTTTCGGGTGGATCACCAGTTCTTCCGTTGGAGAGCTGTCTGTCCCAGCCTCTGTTTACCAGGTATTTGTTTGATTCTCTTTCTTCTTTCTTTTATGTCTCAGCAGTCACCTTAGATAGCGATTCTGCTCCTGGGTGCGTCTTCTGTCCGTATAAAAGCCGGTGTAGTACTTGTATGTGGCCTCTGTTTACCGGGTCTTTGCCTCCTCTGTGTTGTCAGTGATCCTTGAGTGTGGTTATCAGGTTCTACGTGTTTTGGCTTACAGTCTTTCTCAAGACCTATAATATCTTTATATAGTCAATTTATACCATAGTTATTTTTTTTATTTATTTTATTGCACAGCTCATTCGAGATTACGAGTCTTGCGTTAACCTTAAAAAGCAGCATTGAGAGGTCCCAACTCTGCTTTTTAATGCCCACTGGTATTACGAGTCTGGCAGGTACAGGTCTGCCGCTCACTTTTCTTCCACGACTCGAGCTTACCGCAAATCCCCTTACGTCATTTGCGTATCCTATCTTTTCCATGGGATTTGCCTAACGCTGGTATTACGAGTCTTGGAAGAAGTGAGCGGTAGACCCTCTCCTGTCAAGACTACTACCGCATTTAAAAGTCAGTAGTTAAGAGTTTTATGGGCTAACGCCGTAACATAAAATTCTTAACTAAAGTGATAAAAGTACACTAACACCCATAAACTACCTATTAACCCCTAAACCGAGTCCCCCCCCCACATCGGAAACACTAAAATAAATATATTAACCCCTAAACCGCCGCACTCCCTCCTCGCAAACACTAGTTAAAATTTATTAACCCATAATCTGCCGTCCCTAACATCGCCGACACCTACCTACATTTATTAACCCCTAATCTGCCACCCCCAATGTCGCCGCTACTATATTAAAGGTATTAACCCCTAAACCTAAGTCTAAACCTAACCCTAACCCCCCCTAACTTAAATATAATTTTAAAATATCTAAATAAAATTACTACAATTAAATAAATTAATCCTATTTAAAACTAAATACTTACCTATAAAATAAACCCTAAGCTAGCTACAATATAACTAATAGTTACATTGTAGCTAGCTTAGGATTTATTTTTATTTTACAGGCAAGTTTGTATTTATTTTAACTAGGTAGAATAGTTATTAAATAGTTATTAACTATGTAATAACTTCCTAGTTAAAATAAAGACAAATATACCTGTAAAATAAATCTTAACCTAAGTTACAATTACACCTAACACTACACTATCATTAAATAAATTACCTAAACTAACTACAATTAATTACAATTAAATTCAATAAACTAAATTACGGAAAAAAAAACAAACACTAAATTACAGAAAAAAAAAAAAGAATTACAAGAATTTTAAACTAATTACACCTAATCTAATCCCCCTAATAAAATTAAAAAGCCCCCCAAAATAATAAAATTCCCTACCCTATACTAAATTACAAATAGCCCTTAAAAGGGCATTTTGCGGGGCATTGCCCCAAAGTAATCAGCTCTTTCACCTGTAAAAACAAAATTCAATACCCCCCCAACATTAAAACCCACCACCCATACACCCAACCCTACTCTAAAACCCACACAACCCCCCCTTAAAAAAACCTATCACTACCCCCCTGAAGATCACCCTACCTTGAGACATCTTCACCCAGCCGGGCACAAGTGGACCTCCAGAGGGGCAGAAGTCTTTATCCGATCCGGGCAGAAGAGGTCCTCCAAGCGGCAGAAGTCTTCATCCAGGCGGCATCTTCTATCTTCATCCAGCCCAATTGGAATTAAGGTAGGAAATATCCTATTGGCTGATCCAATCAACCAATAGGATTGAGCTCACATTCTATTGGCTGATTGGAACAGCCAATAGAATGCGAGCTCAATCCTATTGGCTGATCCAATCAGCCAATAGGATTGAACTTCAATCCTATTGGCTGATTGGATCAGCCAATAGGATTTTTCCTACCTTAATTCCGATTGGCTGATAGAATCCTATCAGCCAATTGGAATTCAAGGGACGCCATCTTGGATGACGTCATTTAAAGGAACCTTCATTCAGTGTTAGGACGTCATTTGAAGAGGATGGCTCTGTGTCGGCTGGCTTGAAGATGGACCCGCTCCGCTCCGGATGGCTGAATGAAGACTTCTGCCGCTTGGAGGACCTCTTCTGCCCAGATCGGATGAAGTCTTCTGCCCCTCTGGAGGTCCACTTGTGCCCGGCTGGGTGAAGATGGCTCAAGGTAGGGAGATCTTCAGGTGGGTAGTGTTAGGTTTTTTTAAGGGGGGATTGGGTGGGTTTTAGAGTAGGGTTGGGTGTGTGGGTGGTGGGTTTTAATGTTGGGGGGGTATTGTATTTTTTTTACAGGTGAAAGAGCTGATTACTTTGGGGCAATGCCCCGCAAAAGGCTCTTTTAAAGCTATTTGTAATTTAGTATAGGGTAAGGAATTTTATTATTTTGGGGGGCTTTTTTATTTTATTAGGGGGATTAGATTAGGTGTAATTAGTTTAAAATTGTTGTAAATCTTTTTTTTTCTGTAATTTAGTGTTTGTTTTTTTCGTAATTTAGTTTATTGAATGTAATTGTAATTAATTGTAGTTAGTTTAGGTAATTAGTTTAATGATAGTGTAGTGTTAGGTGTAATTGTAACTTAGGTTAGGGTTTATTTTACAGGTACTTTTGTACTTATTTTAACTAGGTAGTTATTAAATAGTTAATAACTATTTAATAACTAATCTACCTAGTTAAAATAAATACAAAGTTTCCTGTAAAATAAATATAAACCCTAAGCTAGATACAATGTAACTATTAGTTATATTGTAGCTAGCTTAGGGTTTATTTTATAGGTAAGTATTTAGTTTTAAATAGGAATAATTTATTTAATTGTAGTAAATTTATTTAGATGTATTTAAATTATATTTTAGTTAGGGGTGTGTTAGGGTTAGACTTAGGTTTAGGGGTTAATATATGTATAATAGTGGCGGCAAGGTTGCCGACGGCAGATTAGGGGATAATAAATTTAATATAGTTGCAGCGACGTTGGGGAGCAGATTAGGGGTTAAAAAATATAATGTAGGGTTCGGCGATGTTGGGGGCAACAGATTAGGGGTTCATAAGTATAATGTAGGTGGCGGCGGTGTCCGGAGCGGCAGATTAGAGGTCAATAATATAATGCAGGTGTCGGCGATGTCGGGGGCGGCAGATTAGGGGTTAATAAGTGTAATATTAGGGGTGTTTAGACTCAGGGTTCATGTTAGGGTGTTAGATGTAGACATAACTTTTATTTCCCCATAGGAAACAATGGGGCTGCGTTAGGATCTGAATGCTGCTTTTTTGCAGGTGTTAGGTTTTTTTTCAGCCAGCTCAGCCCCATTGTTTCCTATGGGGAAATCGTGCACGAGCACGTTCAGCCAGTTCACCGCTGACTTAAGCAACGCTGGTATTGAGGTGAGCTGTGGAGCTAAATTTTTCTCTCCGCTCACCTTTTTGCGGCTAACGCCAGGTTTAAAAAATCCTATAATACCAGCGTTGTCTTAAGGGAGCAGTGGGGGAAAAAGGCTTGTTAGCACCGCACCCCTTTTACTGCAAAACTCGTAATCTAGGCGTTTGTTATTTGTATTGCACATCTGATGGTTTTTATTGCCACACAGTGTTTTTTATTGCATAGTACATGATTTTTGGCAAAGTCAATGATTTTAAACTGCTAAGCTTATTACAAACACCAGTGTCTATTTCTATTTTTATTTTATTTTTAACAGATTGTATTTCATTTCCTATCCTAATGGACATATACCCTATTGTATATTAATAACTGTTTTATTGGGAGTTATACACTTGAATGAATAAGTTATATGTACTGTTTAGGACACAATTATTGGGCGCATGTTTGTAATAAAAAAAGAGAAGTTTTATTGCCTCATCCTGAACACAGATACCCTATACAGGGTGTGGTTATGATGATTATTATTCCAACAATTAAGAGAAATTTTCTAGTGAGGATTACAAAGTAACCCAAACTGGATATTAAAGTGAATAAGTGAGTTTCATAGACAAAGTGTAATGCATGAATACTCATGTGCTCTTCAGAAGATGATTGAAGCATGGAAGTTATTGCTTTGTTTATTTATTGGTTATTACGGAAAAAAAAGCTATATCCGAATATTAGCCCTATGTATATCATGAAATTGTTTAAGGGCTAGATTACAAGTTTAGCGCAAAAGATTACGCAAGGGTTTTCGCAATCGTTTGTGCTCTGTTTAAATTGCTCTGATATTATAACCGCGATTTCAGAGCTGTGGTTAAACTGTTTAGCGAAAATAAAATTTTGCACAAAACACTTAAAAAATGCATTACAAAGTACAGTTACACTTATAATAACACTGTCTATTAAAAAATTATTCTTAAAAAATATTGCATAAAAATGTTATAAGGTGAGATCTTGGGTGTTAGAAAGAAAAAAAAGCTGCCAAAGGGCTTTAACAAAGAGATATATACATATACATGTCTAAAGATGGATATGTATGTATATAAATATATATACAGTATATATATATATATATATATATATATATATATATATACTGTATATATATATATATGTCTTTAAATGTGTACATATGTATTCATGTATTTATATGAGTATATATGTATTTACAGATAAATATACACATATAAAGACATAAATATATGTTTATACATTAGACATATATAAAAGTACCGTAGACAAAATCACAACCAGGCCGCTACAGACTAGTAGTTCCTTAGAACCTTTTGCCGTTAAGTAGATGAAAACATGTTAAAACATATTTATGCAATATACATATTTAATTATATTTGTAACTATGTATTTACTGTAAATATTTCACATTCCTATGTTCTGTACATAGCAGAATATGTTTTAAGTATTTCTAAATAGATATTACTATAAATGTCTGTATATATCTATACCTATATATAATCATTTATATATATATAGGTATAGCTATATATTTGTTTAAAAACATCAGTAATATTTTTTTCTGAATAAATAGAACATATTTTCCGTTACGTAAAGAACATTCATATTTTCATGTCTGGTTAGCGCTAATGAGAATATGTTATGGTGTTTGTGCGAGAGTGGGTTTTTTTCCCCACTTTTTTTTCTCCATTGACTTGTACGGGGGCAAACTTGAACACGCATGCGATGTCCTAAATTCAGATTTTTGTGCTAGTCGGGTTACTGCTAGAGCAAAAGAAGTTCTCTTTCAACTTGTAATACCAGCGCAACCCGACTTGCTCAAAAATCTTAATTCTAGCGGAGTTTTCGTGATAGCAAAAACGCGAAATAGCGATCCACTTGTAATCTAGCCCTTAATTGTGAAAAGGCTTTTTATATTTAGCTCATTTATATTTCTTCAGTAATATAAGATTTTCTCCTTTGCTGCTTATTTTACCAATTCATCAAAATGCTGTGTACAATATCCTGGGTTATTTTTTTGCTTCTTTTTCTAAGTACTTTTTCTAAGTGAATCTGTATTAGTAATACTCATTGCATATTAGATTTATTATAAGTTTTATTTTAAGACCAGACACTCATATTTTGTATGCATTTATTTTATTGCCCCTTTGCAGCATTTTGAATTTTTACATCAATTTAAAATAGTACAGTACAGTACAAAAAAAAATTTGTAAGATGAAGCACAAAAAGAAAACTTAAAAATATAGTCCAAAAGCATGACAAATAGAAAGGGTTGTTGATATGCAGAGTATACCAGCAATGCCCAATTACTGATCATAATGGACCTGTACAATGGAATGTCCACACAGACTCCTCCTCTTTTTTTCTGGTGCCGCATCTAGAAATTACCTCTGGGATTATTGAGAATCAACAACAATAAAAAAAATCTGTTCACACACCTACTCAGAAATTACCTTTTACTGGTTTTAACACTAACATTGTGGGCTAGATTACAAGTGGTGCACTATTTAGCACTTTTACTCGAGCATAAACTTTGCTAGAAGGAAGCTTTTTGTACGCATCAGACAGTAAGCGTTTACAAGCTGAAAGCAAAAGTTTGCGCAAGCATATGTATAATAATTTGTAATAATTATTGCTAATATTTTTTAATATTTTATATTGTATATTTCAAGAATGCACTTTAAGAATACTAATTCTTCATGTGCTCTAACCTAACAATGTGTTATGCATATTTTACATTACTCCTTTACACAGATCTTTTTGTGTGTGCTTTTAATAACAATATATATAGATAGATAGATAGATAGATAGATAGATAGATAGATATGTAGATAGATATGTAGATAGATATGTAGATAGATATGTAGATAGATATGTAGATAGATATGTAGATAGATATGTAGATAGATATTTATATATATATATAGATAGATAGATAGATAGATAGATAGATAGATAGATATGTAGATAGATATGTAGATAGATATTTATATATATAGATAGATAGATAGATAGATAGATAGATAGATAGATATGTAGATAGATATGTAGATAGATATGTAGATAGATATGTAGATAGATATGTAGATAGATATGTAGATAGATATTTATATATATATATATAGATAGATAGATAGATAGATAGATATGTAGATAGATATGTAGATAGATATGTAGATAGATATGTAGATAGATATGTAGATAGATATGTAGATAGATATTTATATATATATAGATAGATAGATAGATAGATAGATAGATAGATATGTAGATAGATATGTAGATAGATATGTAGATAGATATGTAGATAGATATGTAGATAGATATGTAGATAGATATGTAGATAGATATTTATATATATATAGATAGATAGATAGATAGATAGATAGATAGATAGATAGATAGATATGTAGATAGATATGTAGATAGATATGTAGATAGATATGTAGATAGATATGTAGATAGATATGTAGATAGATATGTAGATAGATAGATAGATAGATAGATAGATAGATAGATAGATATGTAGATAGATATTTATATATATATATATATATATAAATATATTAGGCCACCCAGAGGCTGAGAAGTAGCTAGAAGTAACACTGTCCCAGATTCCTGAATAAAACCTGGGATTTAACTCTCTGAGGATTTCCCTGAAAGGATAGCGTAGAAAGGGAAATTAACGACCGCAGCATTTTTGGCGGTATTTCACCCCCTATAGCGCTGGTATTACGAATTTTAAAAAAGCCGGCATTTGCGGGCGATATGGCAACGTTGAGCTCGATACCGCACACAAATACCAGCGCTGCTTTGAGCTGCTGTTACGTGCTCATGCACGATTTCCCCATAGACAACAATGGAGAGAGCCGGCAAAAAAAAAGCCTAACACCTGCAATCACGGAGCGTAAAGCTCCGTAACGCTGCAACATTGATGTCTATGGGGAATTTTTTTTTATGTTTAAACCTAACACCCTAACATAAACTCCGAGTCTAAACACCCCTAATCTGCTGCCCCCAACATCGCCGCAACCTACATTACTGTTATTAACCCCTAATCTGCTGCCCCCAAAATCTCTGCCACCTAACTACACTTATTAATCCCTAATCTGCTGCCCCCAACATCGCCACAACCTACATTACTGTTATTAACCCCTAATCTGCTGCCCCCCACATCGCTGCAACCTACATTACTGTTATTAACCCCTAATCTGCTGCCCCCAAAATCTCTGCCACCTAACTACACTTATTAACCCCTAATCTGCTGCCCCCAACATCGCCACAACCTACATTACTGTTATTAACCCCTAATCTGCTGCCCCCAAAGTCGCCGCCACCTAACTACACTTATTAACCCCTAATCTGCTGCCCCCAACATCGCCACAACCTACATTACTGTTATTAACCCCTAATCTGCTGCTCCCAACATCGCTGCAACCTACATTACTGTTATTAAACCCTAATCTGCTGCCCCCAAATTCGCCGCAACCTAACTACACTTATTAACCCCTAATCTGCTGCCTCCAAAGGCGCTGCCACTAGGTAGTTAGTAAATAGTTAATAACTATTTAATAACTAATCTACCTAGTTAAAATAAATACAAACTTATCTTTGAAATAAAAATAAAACCTAATGGCTAAATTACGAGTCTTGCGTTATGAGTATAAAAGCAGTGTTAAGCCTCATAACGCTGATTTTTTTTACTACCGCTGGTATTACGAGTCTTGCAGATTTAGGGGCACCACAAACTTTTTTGGCCTTACCGCAAATCAACTTAAGCAAATTGCGTATAGTCTTTTTTCAATGGGACTTCCATAGCGCCGGTATTACGAGCTTGTCCTGGGAGGCCAAATAGTGAGCAGTACACCCTATCCCGTCAAGATTTGTACCGCATTTTAAAGTCAGTAGTTATGCGTTTTACACTACAAAGCCGTAGCATAAAACTCATAACTATAGTAAAGTGCTAAAAAGTACACTAACCTATAAACTACCTATTAACCCCTAAACCGAGGCCCTCCTGCATCGCAAACACTAAAATAAAATTATTAACCCCTAATCTGCCACTCCGGACATTGCCGCCACTAGAATAAACATATTAACCCCTAAACCGCCGTACTCCTGCCTCGCAAACATTATTTAAATATTATTAACCCCTAATATGCTGTCCCTAACATCGCCGCCACCTACCTACATGTATTAACCCCTAATCTGCGCCCCCAACGTCGCCGCCACTATACTAAATTTAATAACCCCTAAATCTAAGTCTAACCCTAACCCTAACACCCCCTAACTTAAATATAATTAAAATAAATCTAAAAAACTTATAATTAATAACTAAATAATTCCTATTTCAAAATAAATACTTACCTATAAAATAAACCCTAAACTAGCTACAATATAACTAATAGTTACATTGTATCTAGCTTAGGGTTTATTTTTATTTTACAGGCAAGTTTGTATTTATTTTAACTTGGTAGAATAGTTACTAAATAGTTATTAACGATTTACTAACTACCTAGCTAAAATAAATACAAATTTACCTGTAAAATAAAATCTAACCTGAGTTACACTAACACCTAACACTACACTACAATTAAATAAATTACCTAAATTAAATACAAATAAATAAATTAAATACAATTAGCTAAATTACAAAAACAAACACTAAATTACAGAAAATAAAAAACAAATTACAAGATATTTAAACTAATTACACCTAATCTAATAGCCCTATCAAAATAAAAAAGCCCCCCAAATAAAAAAAAACCCTAGTCTAAACTAAACTACCAATTGCCCTTAAAAGGGCCTTTTGCGGGGCATTGTCCCAAAGAAATCAGCTCCTTTACCTGAAAAAAAAAAATACAAACAACCCCCCCAATAAGAAAACCCACCACCCACACAACCAACCCCCCAAATAAAACCCTAACTAAAAAAACCTAAGCTCTATTGCGGCCCAAAGCCCTAACCTAAAAATAAAACCCACCCAATAAACCCTTAAAAAAACCTAACACTAACCCCTGAAGATCCACTTATAGTTTTGAAGATCCAACAGCCATCCTCAACGAAGCCTGGAGAAGTCCTCAACGAAGCCGGGAGAAGTCTTCATCCAAACTGGGAGAAGTGGTCCTCCAGATGGGCAGAAGTCTTCATCCAGACGGCATCTTCTATCTTCATCCATCCGGCGCGGGTCCATCTTCAAGACATCCGACGCAGAGAATCCTCTTCTTCCGACAACTACCCGACGAATGAAGGTTCCTTTAAGTGACGTCATCCAAGATGGCATCCCTTAGATTTTGATTGGCTGATAGAATTCTATCAGCCAATCGGAATTAAGGTTGAAAAAATCCTAGTGGCTGATGCAATCAGCCAATAGGATTGAGCTCGCATTCTATTGTCTGTTACAATCAATCCTATTTGTAAAAACCTGTAATACCAGCGCTGTAGGAAAGTGAGGGGTGAGAATAACGTGCAAGTTAGCAATGCACCCCTCATAACACAAAACTCGTAATCTGTCCGTAAGATAGCTACAATGAAACTATTATTTATATTGTAGCTAGCTTAGGTTTTATTTTACAGGTAAGCATTTATTTTTAAATAGGAATAATTTAGGTTTTAATTGTAATTTTTTTGGAATTATTTTAATTATGTTAAAGTTAGTGGGTGTTAGGGTTAGGGTTACGTTAGGGTTAGGGTTAGACTTAGGGTTAGGTTTAGGGGTTAATAACTTTAGTAAAGTGGCGGCGACATTGGGGGCAGCAGATTAGGGGTTAATAACAGTAATGTAGGTTGTGGCAATGTTAGGGACAGCAGATTAGGGGTTAATAAGTGTATGTAGGTGGCGATTACATTGGGGCAGCAGATTACGGGTTAATAATATTTAACTAGTGTTTGCGATGTGGGAGTGCGGAAGTTTAGTGGTTAATATGTTTATTTTAGTGGTGGTGATGTCCGGAGCGGCAGATTAGGGGTTAATACATTTATTTTAGTGTTTGCGATGTGGGAGGGCCTTTCAGGTGGCAGTACGGATCTTGTAGTTATAGGCTGTACTGCTCACTTTTTGGCCTGCCAGGCCAGTCCCATTGAAAAATGACTTTTTAAAAAGTGCGGTATTTATGTTGCGTGACGGCCAAAAAGGTGTGCGGTACATCTATACTGACAAGACTTGAAATACCAGTGGTAGAGAAAAACCATAACAATGCTTTTTCACTAATTACGCACAACTCGTAATCTAGCTGTGAGTCATCAGGCAAGCAGTATCTCAGAAACCAGCCTGGCAGAAAGGCACCAAAACAGAAGGCAGGAGAGGAGTCTGGAACAGGCCAAGGTCAGGATCCAGGGAGACAAAATCAGTTCCAATTGATCAGGCAAGAGAATAGTCAGAAGGCAGTCCAGAAGGTCAAAGGGTGGGCAGCAATCAGCAGAGGTCCAAAGTCAGGCAAAGATTGCAGAAATCTCAGAGAAATATAATAGCACAACCAGGAACAGATCTAGCCCTATACACGAGCACTGGCAGGAAGCAGGAAACAGCCTTTTATAGGCTGCTGATTAGGTAACTGCTTGCAGTTGACAGGCAGGTGGAGTTAGAGAGCCATTGATTGCAGGCAGTAGGATTTAATCATCCTCACAAAGAATCAGAGCACTTCAGTGGCTCAAGGGAATAAGCCAATGTCCAGAGATTGGAGGTTTCAGAATCTATTCTGGGCACACTCTTACAGAGCCCCCCCCCCCAAGGGCCCTCTGGGGACCACATAGTTTACTGGGATAGCTACAATACAAGTCTTTTACCAGAGAGGGTGCATGTACATTTTTGGTTGCTACCCAAGAGCATTCAGTGATTGTGTACTCTTTCCAGTGTAAGAGAAACAAGAGTCCACCACCCCGAAACTTACTGTCCACAATACACTCCACTTCACATTATGGGGTACTGTCTACTATTACCATTGTTGGTCGATGCACTCTAGGAGTAAAACGGTTAAAAATGTATGGTCGGGGGGCGGAGCCAACCGCTGGGGTGATAGGACGTGCATAGCAAGAGCTCCTGCATACCTTTCTCAATTTTGGATCTTTTATAAATGATATAAATGTAATTTTTTCCAGAAATACCTATCACCCCGGCAGAACTATACCTATGGAGTGCCACTATTTAGTTTTGGAGCAATAGACAAAATTACGGCTCTAATCTCGCTCTTTTACCTCACCACGAGGTAGCCAGTATCTTGGACCTGCATGTATTCTGCGGAGGCTTCCTTGCTATTGCATTATTGAAAGCAAGAAACTGGATCCTGGCAATAACTTGCCAACTCTATGTTTTATCTACGTAAAGGAATCCAACTACCCTGATACGATTGACTCCGATTGACTATCGAGGTTGATCGGCTTACCCCACGCAGCAAACATGGAGAGCGTGGACAGATGGGAACAAAAACTGCAGCGCTTTATGCACGATTACCACCAAAGCATACTGACAGATCTATACAATACCCTCCATGCACCGCAACCTATCTTGGGAGCACACCCTGCTATCTCTGACTAGCCATTAGAGACCGCTGTCTGCGGCACCACTTCAGATGTAACGGAGCTAACCGGCATATCTATTCTATCCTGTTATGCTCAGAAGGCCCAAGAACACTGCACTGCAACCGCTTCCCAAGAATGCCAGAGCGACTTTCCAGACGGGGAACTGCAACTTAAATTGCGAAGCGGTACCACGGCTGCCTTGACTTGGTGCGGCCCTCTCACTTACCCGCTATGTCCCGTACAGGCTCAGATGCCAGGCGCTCCTGACCCAGTGAAGAAGACATTGGGAGGAGGCTATGCCTTGCACTCGGGTTGCTTCTGGCTATTGGTCCGAGGTGTACTACCTACAGTTCAGCGTCCCAGCTACCATTACCATTACCGCACTGTGCACTCACTGAAACTGCAGTGGGACCCTGGAGTATATGTTTAATGGACGCTTTGAGACTTCTACATCACCTAGCCCTGAATCTGACATAGCCTGAGAGCTGTCTGTATTTATACAGGCGCCGGTCACATAATTTTTATACATGTCGGACTACCCATAACTATCCTCAATGCCGGCCATGATGTGAGCGGTAACCCTCCAGACTGCTTCTTAGAGTGGTCATTGCAGCTGAGTACAGAAGCCGTGATCCCCAGGGGTATTGGTTAAAGGAACGGACTGGAATTTGACTAAGTCCACTATACCCATTGAGAACTTTTGAGTGACACGGGCAATGATGGCGGCATGGTTGAGTATTTCTGGCTTAACCAATCTGGGTTGGGTCGTAATCTATGCTTGTTTGTTTACTTAAAGCTTTTTTGTCATATATTAGTGCTTTGAACGCAATCTGAAAGGAACATAACTCTTATAAAAACCCAGAGCACAAGAAATGAATCACCTATGATAAGTGAGAAAAGTCCATGCTGCTACAGTCCAGTTTTATGTTACAATTGTTTGCTACTGTATTTGTACCTGCTGGGATGCTAACGAATTCGAAACTTAGCATTGTCTACATATTCGCATGCTTTTACTATATATCAGGCATAATCCAGAAATGTTTATACCTATGTTTCTCTGTTTGTACATATGTTTTTGCTCCCTTTGCCTTAATTTTACATAAGTCTTCAACTGCTCAAAAGTGGGTTAAATATGCACTGTGTTCCACAGACAAGGAATGTTATTTGTACCCACTGGGATGTTTATAGTTTTAAATGTAACACTGTCTGTGTTTCTATATACCTCTACCAGATACCAGACATAACTTTGGAATGCTTATGCCTATGCTTATCTGCTTGTACCCTCGTGTAAATGTACCTATATATTTCCTCATTAACAGCAGTTTCAGATATCTGCATAAATAAGGGTGAAGCTGTGGCATTCACTTTAGATGAGTTGCAGTGCTCTGGTTCACTCCCAGATACAAGGGTTCCCCTCACAATATAATATAACAAAACGTTTTTCTTCTCTCAACCACTGACTGCACTAGGTGTTAGATTTTATATGTGCCTATGCATTGTCCTGGGTAGTTAATGCTAAAGATGGCTAACTTTTACCTCCAACCCTAGATTGTTATGTAGCATTATCTCCCTACCATCTTATCACTCAGCATGGTTGCTACAGGAATATATATATTTACAAGAACATATGTTCTGTTAGCAAATGTAATTTTTGTTATACCCCCTTGATAAAGAGATTTCAATGTGCGGTCTGTAACTATACTGCAACTCTAACTATTGGTATAGCCTGGTTCCTAGAATAGAAGTCTTGCCTGTTAGTACAATATTCCCTGGCGAGGATACCAGAATAGGAGCGGGGCAAACTTCCAAGTTAACCAGCAAATGATAAAGCTCTCCATTAATGGCCTTTGCTAACCTTTATGCATTACACTTACCCCTAGAGCTGGGAAATAAATTTTAGTAGGGGCGCGCTGCTGTCTGCGGCCGGGGCAGCATGAAGTACGACTACTCGTACTTCACTCTAGCTTTTGTTCAGTAATTTTATGGTAACCCGTGTATATATAGAGGCCAATCCATGGAACACTCTTGATATGTCTTATTTAATATATTTAAAACACCACCTCCGCTCCCCCCCTCCCGCAATAATGTACCCTCTATTTTAGAGAGACTCAATAGGCGGTTTGTCTTGTCCATACCGAACCCTAAATACTGTTTATAATCACTTCCTAAATTCTCACTCCTACATAATACTAAATTAATCTATATGCCCATTTAGGTCAGCAGGTCTGATCACCATTACACGCCACATATACATACATTCCTAACATAGCTTTTGGTTCCCTCCATTGAGGTACTAGTTTCAACATCTCATTATAGATTCTATTTACCATTAAAGGAGTTTGATGTCACATATATTACCTTGTATTATGTACATTTGATATATTTTAAATACCTTATTTGTTTTAAGGAAGTTGCTATTTGTTTGCCTATAGCTTGGAAAACCGAGGTTGACTTTGTGATACTTTGCTGTAAGTGCAGTACTATATTTCAGATTCTGGGTAATGTTCTGTATTTCAATGCCCTTGATGTTTGTTACCAGTTGTATCACGCTGGCCACGTATGTGGCAATTTTGTACTGTCTTTATATTTTTCCAGCCTCAATAAAAATTATAAAAAAAATAAATAAAAAAATGTATGGTCGTAGCAGAGACACATGAAAAAATGGGTGTAACCAGAGTAAGGAGGGTAGAAGTAACTGGTAAGAAACAGAATTTATTTATTGTACCACTCAAAATGGACCCACAAAACTTGGGCCCAACTTAAAGGAAACTTGACGTAACCGTAAGTTATACTTGATAACCATACTTTTTCTCTGATACAGTAATTTGGAGCTGACACCTGTGTTGATCAGCAGTCTTTTCATAAGAGCTAACTGAAGCCCAAGGAGTCTGATGTATCCGACGCCAATGCTGCATGAGCACTGTAACTTGATGATTGGCAGCAGGCGCATCAGTAGTAGTAGAACTTAAATGAAAAACCTGTGGATGGTAACCAAGAGCAGCATAAAATGGGGTGATTTTGATGGAGGCATGGTATCTTGAAATATTCAGCTAGTGGAAGTAATGAGGCCCAGTTGTCCTGAGAAGGGGTTTCATACAGTTGCAAGTAAGAGACTGATTAGTCCTCTCAGTTTGCCCATTTGACTGGGGGTGGTAAGAGGAAGACAAGGAAGCTATTATACCCAGTTTGTGGCATTCAGGCTTCCAGATACACGAGGCAAACTGTGTACCCCTGTCGGTTACTATATCAGCAAGTAGACCATGTAACCTCACCACGTGACTGATGTACAGATCTGATAATTGTTTTACTGTAGGTAGTTTAGGCAATGCAATGGAGTGTGCCATCTTAGAAAAGCAGTCTACCCAGATGACAATGTATTTAATTGGATTTGGTCAGTTTGACAATAAAGTCCATTGTAAGATGAGTCCAATGTTGATGTGGAGAAGAAAGTGGATTCAATAGTCCAGCTGGTAGTTAAACAGATTTATGAATAGTACAATCATGACAGGCAGATACATAGTCAGTTACATCTTTGAACATATATGGCCACCAGACTTGTAAGTTTAGTTTTTGTAAGGTGTTCCTTATTCCTGGATAACCTGACATGGGAGAATTGTGCACCAAATTGAGATTTTCTTTGATGTAAAGGTGGTATGAAAAACTTGCGAGGGGGAATAGTGACATTACACGGAACTTTATTATGTGCTACTAACATATTTGCGCTGAGTAAACAAATAATCTTTTCAGAAGGTATAACAAATTTTCTGGTTCATCCCAGGATTGTTCTGTAGTATTAAATTGTCTGGATAATGCATCAGCTTTCCTGTTTTTTGTGCCAGGAATGTAAGACAACATATAGTTAAACCTGGAAAAGAAGAGAGACCACCGACCTTGTCGAGTATTGAGGCATTTAGCACTTTGCTGATATAGAAGGTTCTTGTGATCAGTGAAGATTAGAATTGGTTTGATTGTACCCTCAAGAAGATGTCTTCATTCTGAGAGTGCCATTTTTCCATTTTGTTAGAGAGAAGTTCTCTGTTCGCCACATTATAGTTGCATTCCGATTATGAATTTTGTTTTTGAATAGAATGCCACAGGATGTATACGACTAGTCTATTTGTAATAGGACTGCCACTGCACCAACATCAGAGGCATCTACTTCTAGGATATATTGCAACTGTGGATTCGGGTGCTGAAGGATTGGCGCAGAGGTAAAAGCTTGTTTTAATTTGAAGAATGTTCTGTCAGCTTCTTTACCCCGGGAACTTCATAGTTACTCCCTTTTTTGTTAGAGCAGTCAGAGGAGCAACAATAGTTGAGAATCCACAAATAAACTTCCTATAGTAGTTTGCGAAACCCAAAAATCTTTGTAAAGCCTTTGTAGATTCATTGTAGCAAATATGATGTTTTTCTGGATCCATTTCAAAGCCTTTACAAGAGACATTATATCCCAAGAATTGTATCTTAGTTTTGATGAAAAATGCATTTTTCCAGTTTTGCATAAAGGTGATGCCGGCTCAGGTGTTGTAATACAGTTCAAACATGACCGACATGTTTCTCCATATCCTTGGAATAGATCAATATGTCATCTAAATAAACTATGAGAAATGCATTTATATATTATTTGAAGATGTCATTAACAAAACATTGGAAGACTGATGGTGCATTGCAGAGGTCAAATGGCATTACTAAATACTCATAATGGCCACAATGGGTTTTAAATGCAGTCTTCCATTTATGTCCTTCCTTTATTCTTACTAGCTTATAGGCTCCGCTGAAGTCCAGTTTGTAAAAATGACTGCCCCTTGAAGAGCATCAAACAATTCCAGAATCAGGGATAGAGGAAAGCAATCTTTTATATTGATTTGATTAATCTAACAGTAGTCTATGCAGGGACAAAGTCCTCCATCTTTCTTTTCTAATAAGAAAAAACCTTCACCGGCTGGAGATGATGAAGGACAAATAAAGCCTCTCTCTAGACTATCCCTGATTTATACTTCTAAGGCCTTTGACTTAGGTTGGAACAAGTGAAAGGTTCTCCTACCCTTAGGTATAGAAGCTCTAGCTAGATGTTCTATACTGCAGTAGTGTTTGTAGTTGGATTGCTTTGACAGACCATTTCCATAAAGGCTTTAAAGATGTCAGTTAACTGCTCAATCTTGGTATCCAGGCTTTGCAGCTGGATAGCACAGGTTCCCAACAATTGTCCCTGATGGGTTACTGCATTAGCAACTTCTGCGAGTCCATAGTATGGCTATGTATACTATCAGGACAGAGGTAAATTTCAATCCAGGAATGGACCCAGAGGCTGAGAAGTGGCTAGAAGTAACACAGTCCCAGCTCCCTGAATAATACCCAGGTCTTGACTCTCTGAGGGTTTCCCCGAAAGTAAAGTAAAGTAGAAAGCCAAGAATACTTGCAGCAACACAGGATGAGTTGTCAGACAGGCAGTATGTCAGAAACCAGCTGGGTAGAAAGGCAACAAAACAGGAAGCAGGAGAGGAGTCTGGAACAGGCCAAGGTCAGGATCCAGGGAGATAAAATCAGTTCCAAATCAGCAGGCAAGAGAATAGTCAGAAAGCAGTCCAAAAGGTCAAAGGGCAGGCAGAAAACAGCAGAGGACCAAATTCATGCAAAGGTTATCAACAATCTCAGAGAATTGTAATAGCACAACCAGGAACAGATCTAGTCCTATACACGGGCACTGACAGGAAGCAGCCTTCTATAGGCTGCTGATTATGTATCTGCCTGCAGCTGACAGGCAGGTGACATGCTCTGACAAAATGTTAATGCAAAATATATATCTATACCTATATATCAATAGGAATAGATATTGGTGTATATATATATAACAGAATTTATGCTTACCTGATAAATTTCTTTCTCTTGTGATGTATCGAATCCACGGATTCATCCATACTTGTGGGATATTCTCCTTCCCTACAGGAAGTGGCAAAGAGAGCACCCACAGCAGCTGTCTATATAGCTCCTCCCTAGCTCCGCCCCCCAGTCATTCGACCGAAGGCTAGGAAGAAAAAGGAGAAACTATAGGGTGCAGTGGTGACTGAAGTTTTTTAATTAAAAATATACTACCTGTCTTAAACAGACAGGGCGGGCCGTGGACTCGATACATCACAAGAGAAAGAAATTTATCAGGTAAGCATAAATTCTGTTTTCTCTTGTAAGATGTATCGAGTCCATGGATTCATCCATACTTGTGGGATACCAATACCAAAGCTTTAGGACACAGATGAAGGGAGGGACAAGACAGGTACCCTAAACGGAAGGCACCACTGCTTGTAAAACCTTTCTCCCAAAAATAGCCTCCGAAGAAGCAAAAGTATCGAATTTGGAAAATTTGGAAAAAGTATGAAGTGAAGACCAAGTCGCCGCCTTACAAATCTGTTCAACAGAAGCCTCATTTTTAAAAGCCCATGTGGAAGCCACTGCTCTAGTAGAATGAGCAGTAATTCTTTCAGCAGGCTGCTGGCCAGCAGTCTCATAAGCCAAACGGATGATGCTTTTCAGCCAAAAGGAAAGAGAGGTAGCCGTAGCCTTTTGACCTCTCCATTTACCAGAATAAACAACAAACAATGAAGATGTTTGACGGAAATCTTAAGTTGCTTGTAAGTAGAACTTTAAAGCATGAACCACATCAAGATTGTGCAACAGACGTTCCTTCTTTGATGAAGGATTAGGACACAGAGAAGGAACAACAATCTCCTGATTGATATTCCTATTAGAAACAACCTTAGGAAGAAACCCAGGTTTGGTACGCAAAACCACCTTATCTGCATGGAAAACTATGTAAGGTGAGTCACACTGTAAAGCAGATAACTCAGAAACTCTTCAAGCCGAAGAGATAACTACTAAAAACAAAACTTTCCAAGATAGAAGCTTCATATCTATGGAATGCATAGGTTCAAACGGAACCCTTGAAGAACATTAAGAACCAAATTTAGGCTCCATGGTGAAGCAACAGGTTTAAATACAGGCTTGATCCTGACCAAGGCCTGACTAAATGCTTGAACGTCTGGGACATCTGCAAGACATTTGTGTAAAAGAATAGACAAAGCAGATATTTGTCCTTTTAAGGAACTAGCTGATAATCCCTTCTCCAATCCTTCTTGGAGAAAGGACAAAATTCTAGGAATCCTAATCTTACTCCATGAGTAACCCTTGGATTCACACCAACAAAGATATCTGCGCCAAATCTTATGATAGATTTTCCTGGTGACAGGCTTTCTAGCCTGAATCAGGGTATCAATGACCGACTCAGAGAAACCACGCTTTGATAGAATCAGGCATTCAATCTCCAAGCAGTCAGAAATTAGATTTGGATGCTTGAATGGACCTTGGATTAGAAGGTCCTGCCTCATTGGCAGAGTCCTCGGTAGAACAGATTACATGTCCATCAGGTCTGCATACCAAGTCCTGCGTGGCCACGCAGGCGCTATCAGAATCACCGAAGCTCTCTCCTGCTTGATTCTGGCGACCAGACGTGGGAGGAGAGGAAACGGTGGAAATACATAAGCCAGATTAAAGGACCAGGGCACTGCTAGAGCATCTATCAGTACCGCCTGGGGATCCCGGGACCTGGACCCGTAACAAGGAAGTTTGGCGTTCTGTCGGGACGCCATCAGATCCAATTCTGGTGTGCCCCATAGCTGAGTCAGCTGGGCAAATACCTCCGGATGGAGCTCCCACTCCCCCGGATGAAAAGTCTGACGACTTAGGAAATCCAGTTCTCTACCCCCTGGGATATGGATTGCTGAGAGATGGCAAGAGTGATCCTCCGCCCATCAGATTATTTTGGTTACCTCCATCATCGCTAGAGAACTCTGTGTTGCTCCTTGATGATTGATATAGGCTACAGTCGTGATGTTGTCCGACTGAAATCTGATGAATTTGGCCGCAGCTAGCTGAGGCCATGCCTGAAGCGCATTGAATATCGCTCTCAGTTCTAGAATGTTTATTGGGAGGAGAGATTCCTCCCGAGACCATAAGCCCTGTGCTTTCAGGGATTTCCAGACTGCACCCCAACCTAGCAGGCTGGCATCTGTCATTACTATGAGCCACTCTGGCCTGCGGAAACACATTCCCTGAGACAGGTGGTCCTGAGACAACCACCAGAGAAGAGAATCTCTGGTCTCTTGGTCCAGATGCAGTTGAGGAGATGAATCAGCATAATCCCGATTCCACTGTTTGAGCATGCATAGTTGCAGTGGTCTGAGGTGTAGGCGGGCATAAGGAACTATGTCCATTGCCGCTACCATGAGTCCGATTACCTCCATACACTGAGACACTGATGGCTGAGGAATGGAATGAAGAGCTCGGCAAGTGATTAAAAGTTTTGATTTTCTGACCTCCGTCAGAAATATTTTCATTTCTACCGAGTTTATCAGAGTCCCTAGGAAGGAAACTCTTGTGAGAGGGACAAGAGAACTCTTTTTTATGTTCACCTTCCATCCGTGAGATCTCAGAAAAGCCAACACGATGTCTGTGTGAGACTTGGCTAGCTGGAAAATTGACGCCTGAATTAAGATGTCGTCTAGATAAGGTGCCACTGCTATACCCCGCGGTCTTAGAACCACCAAAAGGGACCCTAGTACCTTTGTGAAAATTCTGGGAGCCGTGGCCAACCCAAAAGGAAGGGCCACAAACTGGTAATGCCTGTCCAGAAAGGCGAATCTGAGGAATTGATGATCTCTGTGAATAGGGATGTGTAGATACACACGGTAGTCATATATTGACCCTCCTGGATCAGAGGAAGAATAGTCCGAATAGTCTCCATCTTGAAAGATGGTACTTTGAGGAATTTGTTTAGAATTTTGAGATCCAAGATCGGTCTGAAAGTTCCCTCTTTTTTGGGAACCACAAACAGGTTGGAGTAAAAACCTAGCCCTTGTTCCGCTCTTGGAACTGGGCGGATCACTCCCATGGTATGTAGGTCTTCTACACAGCATAAGAATGCCTCTCTCTTTGTCTGGTTTGCAGACATTTGAGAAATGTGAAATCTCCCCCTTGGGAGGGAGTCTTTGAAGTCCAGAAGATATCCTTGGGACACAATTTCTAAAGCCCAGGAATCGTGAACATCTCTTGCCCAAGCCTGAGCGAAGAGAGAGAGTCTACCCCTTACTAGATCCGGTCCCGGATTGGGGGCTACCCCTTCATGCTGTCTTAGAGGCAGCAGCAGGCTTCTTGGCCTGTTTACCTTTGTTCCAAGCCTGGTTAGGTCTCCAGACTGACTTGGATTGGACAGAATTCCCTTCTTGCTTTGCTGCAGGGGAAGCTGAAGTGGGACCTTTGAAGTTCCGAAAGGAACGAAAATTATTTTGTTTGGTCCTCATCTTATTTGTTTTATCTGGAGGGAGGGCATGGCCTTTCCCTCCAGTGATGTCTGAAATAATTTCTTTCAGTGTAGGCCCGAATAGGGTCTTTCCTTTGAAAGGGATGTTCAACAAATTAGATTTTGATGACACATCAGCAGACCAGGACTTAAGCCATAACGCCCTGCGTGCTAAAATGGCAAAACCTGAATTATTTGCCGCTAATTTAGCCATTTGGAAAGCGGCATCTGTAATGAAAGAATTAGCCAACTTAAGGGCCTTAATTCTATCTATAATATCCTCTAATGGAGTCTCCATCTGAAGAGCCTCTTCTAGAGCCTTAAACCAGAAAGCAGCTGCAGTAGTTACAGGAACAATGCAAGCAATAGGTTGGAGAAGAAAACCTTGATGAACAAAAATTTTCTTTAGGAGACCCTCTAATTTTTTATCCATAGGATCTTTGAAAGCACAACTGTCTTCAATAGGTATAGATGTACGCTTAGCAAGAGTAGAAATAGCTCCCTCCACCTTAGGAACAGTCTGCCACGAGTCCTGTATGGTGTCAGATATGGGAAACATTTTCTTAAAAACAGGAGGGGGGGGGCGGAGCCAACTGCCGAAGAGAAGAGGCGCTTTATTACAGAGCTCCTGAAACTGAGCCGTTAAACTTTTTAATTATGGAAGTTTAGGAATTTATATTTATTCCTGTATCACGCTATCGGAATGGGGGAATCCTTTGCATACCTCACTTTTATGCTGGAAAACCTGCTTGAGAAATCTGACAGATATTATTATGATCTACATTCTATCATCCAGGAACCACGTAGACAAGATGGCGATTCTCACCTCCCCAGCTCTGACACCCACATGGCTGACCGAGCGGCAGCCCCATTGCCTACTCTGCACGTTATTGAGAGAATGCAAGAAAGGCAGCCTGGATGTGGTTTGAATGATCTCCTACCCAGACATGCATGTGCGGACCCGGCGCAAACATACTCAACCAGCCCAGTCTGTTTGGAGGTCGGTGTGTTAGAGATTATGAGGTACCCCCGGACCACAACTACACAGCGCTTACGTCCCCTCTTATCTCCTCACTTAAGCCTCCACAGATTGTCAATTTCCAACATGCCTGAGGCACCAGTCGATGTGGAGGATTATTGTGTGCATAGCAGGGAGAACTCCTACCTGTCATTTCAGGCGGCTAGATTCTCCGGGAAAGATTCCCTCTGCATCGGTCTTGATGCTTACCCACTAGAAGATTACAGTCTGCAGCTTCCTCAAAACAAACTCTCACAAGAAACCCATAGCGTGGATAATATGCCCCGCAGTAACACACTGAAACGCCCCTACGATTCGGGTGGCCTGATTTACTTTATACCGAGCAGAGGATGTGGTGAGAAGCAGGCCTGGGACACTTGTGCCAATTGCATATACCCTCAAGTAACGGAACGGCTATACTGTGCACTCAGCCTGGCTACTTTCTCCTAGACATTAACCTCCAGATCTCCCTTCAATTACCTGGGTCATTTGCTCAGTATTGGTGGTCACACTCTGGGACTCACTTCAGTCTATCTGATGGCTTCCATAAGATGTATGCAGTGGCTTGGCGCTTGTATTAACCGTTTAAGCTAAGATGGGACAATTCCAGATAAGGCTGCTCCTATGATTTATTGAATGAGATTCAGCCTCTATGGCCTTCCTTAACATGTTAAAGGGCATACTCAGCGCATTAACCTCCTATGTTTGATTACAGGACTGCTATAGTTATTACATTTATGCTCAACATAATATGGTGAACTATATTAAGTGACTCTGTTGCACTCAAATATATAACACATATGCATTCCCACTAGATGCATGTCTTGGGTTTATATTGAGAGAGTGTATATGGTACAGGTATCCAGATTTACTGTTGATGTTAAAAGTTACAGTGTACCCTACTGTTTGATTTCTGGCTTCAAATATATATTTAGCTTGCTATGTAAATCATTATTTTATATTCTCACATGCTACATGACCTAGTACATAACTCACTTATTCTAACTGCTGAGTAGAGTACCATACTATATGTAGAATATTACAGGGTTCCTTATATGTTGAAACTTGTTTTGTATGCAGATTTCTCCTTAATGGTGGTTACACACCTGTCCTCTTTTTTTTTTTTTTTATAGTAGGCTTCACCCTTAGGGAAGTATATTCTATTTAGCTATCAGCTCCTATGCTTCTTTAAAGATATAGTTAGAAAAATCATGCACAATAACCCATCCCTCTGATATCTCATAACATATGATGGCATAGTTAAGTACTTTCACCATACTTTGAAATGCTTTAAAATATGGGTTGCCTCATAGCAGATATACCTCAGTAACATTTATCCCTCAAAATGTTATGTTATTACCTTAATCTCATATTACTAAGAGGAAGTATTAGCTTGAACCTTATCTCAACTGTTTGGCTATAGATATCTACATAGAGACAATTCTTATAAATATTATTGCAGAGACACTTCTCCTTGATATGTTGCACTATACCAGTGCGAGCTGGAAAATTTGCGCTTAGACGCTAAACCCTTCAACTCATCTTTTGTATGTGAGAATATAGAAAACAACATAATCACATAGGCATAGTAGTCTTCTTAAGTACATAATACTGAATGGTGTCCAACTTATAGATAATAGAGTATTGCATCTTATCCTTTTGTCTCATATGTTGTATCTGAGACAATATTACTATTTTATTACTAATTTAAACATGTGAATACTTTATTTAATGATCCCCTTCTAGAACTAATAGGCACTTAGATAATTACCTGTTACATTACACACAAAAAAGATATAGGGTCTGTAAAACTATTGAGGCTGATATCTATGATTCCCTGTAGTTAGCCTACATTGCTAGCTTTTATTGACTTGTTCTATACAACTCAGGTAGTGCCTAAAAAACCCCTAGAAAATGTATTGAGCCTGAAGGACTGCTATCCTCTTACACTGTTTTACTGCATATTCTCACATTGGGACAAACTTCTGTTCCCCTTTACAGGTAAGTTAATCTGTTTTGTGTTTTTAGTTTAGCTAACTTCTATCCCAGTGGATTTCTCTGGCCATAAGCTATGTGTCTTGCTGTTCTGGAGTATGCCTATAGGTGGTACTTCACTCCCAAATTGCTGAGCATAAGACTCCATTTACTATGTATAATATCTAACTATACATCTAAGATATATCCAATTAGGCTCCCCTTGGTCTAAAAGTAATTATTCTATATTCCATTCCGCCTACATTTAAAAATTTATATTTTTAGCACAGATGTTTATAATAGCCCTTTAGTTGCCCTTGGCACTTGATCTACATACATATGCTCTCTAAAAGGCTACCCTTAGCTTTTGTTACAAATTACTACTCACTATGCTCTTTATATAAGTGATGTACTCATATGCATGTCTTAGTCGTGACCACGTCCTTGACAATCTAACTAGTTTATATGTTTATATTCAGGTTTATAGACACCCCGTGCTGAAGCAGAAATAATATGCTCATACATTTACTTATATTGTTTTTATACATTGTTACTTGTGCAAGGGGACTCCCTAGACTTGGTGGCACTGTCTGTATTTTTACTAATATATATACCTGCAATACCCACAAATACTTGAAGCTTTACAATACTGATTTTTTACTAATGCCTTGCTATTACTAAGATACTGTCCCCCATTTTTGCTCAATCTGATCTACTATAACCTAATGAGGGCCCATGGGTTTGAATACTTCAGACTGAGGTTTTAGTTTGTTATAATGCTCTGCTATATGGGAGACTTTTCTTCCCTTACTAGATCAGCAGGCAGTTTGGTTTAATATTAACCCTCCCTATTATTAGTTATTTTTAGTATACCGGCTATATCACATTATTGAAGATATATGACTAAGCTGCTTACTACTTTAGATGTCTAGGTATTAAACAATCTAGTTTAAATGTCCAATCGTTATAACCCTAACTACCCCCGTTGAGGAGTGTATAGGTTATACTATATACGTGATATGTTCATTTTTCATGTCTTAGACTCCAAATGACCGGGTGTTTGACAATTCAGCTAGTTTATAAACAGGTCCAAAAACACTCTATGCTGAAGCAAAGATAACATACTCATATGAGTGCTTTTAATTGTGGCATACATCGACGGAGTATTTATATATGACTCTCTCAATCTTACACTTATATATGGCTCCGCCCCCCCCCACCCCTTTTCCTATGCATATAGCTGTGCTTACCCGCTGAATATCCCCCTCCCCCCTATATATCACGGCCCAAGAGTGGCTGGTACTTATGTTAACCCTCCACAGGCTGATATTTTGGTTTTAGGTAATATTTTACTAGAATGTGGAGTTCATACGCTGATAATATAAAAAGAAGTTCTATTTTATCTCGCCTAAGATATTGTCTATCTTCATAACCAGACTTGAAATGTATTTTATCTTGCTGTATGTGCATATTGCTTTCCCAATAATGCCTTTGTATAGACAATGTATTATTCTCTCTGTTGTAACTTTTGCCTTAAGGCGAGTGTTTGTTTAGATGATATATGCTTAAACTTCAATAAAAAAATTATTTTCAAAAAAAAAAAAACAGGAGGGGGAGCGAACGGAATACCTGGTCTATCCCACTTCTTAGTAACAATAGTCACAATCCTCTTAGGGACTGGAAAAACATCAGTGTAAACAGGAACCTCTAAGTATCTGTCCATTTTACACAATTTCTTTGGGACCACTATAGGGTCACAATCGTCTAGAATAGCTAATACCTCCTTGAGCAATAAGCGGAGGTGTTCAAGCTTAAATTTAAAGGCCGTCATATCAGAATCTGTCTGAGGGAGCGTCTTTCCTGAATCACAAATCTCTCCCTCAGATAACAAATCCCTTACCCCTACTTCAGAACATTGTGAGGGTATATCGGATACAGCTACTAAAGCGTCAGACGGCTCAGCATTTGTCACGCTTTCCTTGTAAACCAGGCAGTTTAGAGAGAACCTCTGTTAGGGTTTTATTCATAACTATGGCCATGTCTTGTAAAGTAAATGAATTTGACGCATTAGAGGTACTTGGCGTCACTTGTGTGGGCGTTACTGGTTGTGACACTTGGGGAGACCTAGATGCTAAACCCTCATTTCCTTCTAACTGAGAATTATCTATTGCAATATTTTTAAGTGTTAAAATATGCTCTTTATAATTTATAGACATATTAGTGCAAGTGGGACACACTCTAAGAAGGAGTTCCACAATGGCTTCTAAACACAAAGAACAAGGATTTTCCTTGGTGTCAGACATGTTAAACAGGCTAGTAATGAAACAAACAAGCTTGGAAAACACTTTAATCAAAGAAAAAAACACTTTAAACAAAAATGGTACTGTGCCTTTATGAGAAAAAAAGCTGCACAAACTCTGCAAAACAGTGTAAAAAAGCAGTAAACAAAACAAAATTTTTACAGTAGCATCATAAAGCCTTAGTAACTTTGCACCACTATGCAAATAAACAATTAACCCCTTAATGTAAAAAACGGATTAAAAAAACTTCAAAACCGGTAAAATAACGTTCAGCATCTTGCCACAGCTCTGCTGTGGCACCTACCTGCCCTCTAGGAACGATTTGTGGGTAAAAAACCTCTTTACAGCCCTCAAATACAGCAGGAATCTCTGAAGAAGTAGCTGGATGCTTCTGAGGTAAATAAACTGTGCAACTGAAAATAGGCCCCTCCCACCTCACTCAATGGTATGGGGCCTAAAAGAAACACCACAGAGTGATTCTTAAACTAGCCATGTGGGTTAATAACCCTTAAACAAGCCACAAAGACCCCTTAAAGTCCCTCAAAAAACGTTATATTTGTAATTAAACCAAAACGTTTTTTCCTATTAGTGTCACCAGTAACTATGAGCCCTTTATGCAAGCTTGGATTCCTCTTTTACTGAATACAGCGTACCTTTCCCTCATGGGGATATTGCCAGCCTTTTCTAGAAATAACACAGTCTGTCTAGAAAAAAATAGACTGAACATACCTTAATGCAGTTTAGCCTGCAAACTGTTCCCCCAACTGAAGTTTTCCTGTACTCTTCAGCCCTTGTGAGAACAGCAGTGGATCTTAGTTACAAAATGCTAAGATCATCATCCTCCTTGCAGAAATCTTCATCCTGTTTCTGCCAGAGAGTAAATAGTACACACCGGTACCATTTAAAATAACAAACTTTTGCTTGAGAAAATAAAAACTAACATTTTTGTCACCACACTCACTTTACCCATCCTAGCAGTTAAGCAGGCAAAGAGAATGACTGGGGGAGGAGCTAAGTGAGGAGCTATATAGACAGCTCTGCTGTGGGTGCTCTCTTTGACACTTCCTGTAGGGAAGGAGAATATCCAACAAGTATGGATGAATCAGTGGACTCGATACATCTTACAAGAGAAATATATATATATATACTGTATATATATATACTGTATATATATATATATATATATATATATATATATATATATATATATATATATATATATATATTTGTAGGAAAAGTGGTATTCTGGCGCACTGTTCAAAAGGATAACAACCAATATATTAATAATGGTACTAGAGTGGTAGGTGTGCTGAAAAGCTTAAAGAATTTTTTTAAAAATTCTATACAATATAATATAATATATCTAGTACAAGTATTTGTACCAGCTGCGTCTGAATGAGGGTGTACCAATCAGGTCAAATAGTGGACCTAAAGATATTTTTGTCCTTGCTTCACAGTTAAGGGAACAGAAATATGGAAAGGATAGTGCAACACTCGAAATTTTCCTCTGATGAAGAAGGTAACCCAGTACTTGAAACCTTTGAAACGCGTAAGGAGAGATTTGAACAAATATATATTGAACTGCTTCTTATAAACTGCATGTTTTGCCGTTTCCTGCACTTCTGATTATTCACCTTGGAATTTTGTACTGTTTATATAACACTACTATGCCTAACTGATACCTCATATTGGATTGAGGTGGAAAAATGTGAGCATATTTTACATATGAAATAAATATATGTTTTAAACTTGTACAACAGTGTTGCACTATCTTTTCCATATTTCTGTTCCCTTATCTATATATCCCACATCACGGTTTACTGGGAGCTGAGTGAATAGCCAAGCACAGTAAAAGGAAGGAGAAAGATACCTCTACCATACTAAGGAAGCAGGAAAGCAGTGTTTTCATACCACACTAAAGAGGCAGAGAAGCAACGGTTCCAGATTGCTGAGGGACAACTATACTAAAGACGTTTTCCACTTACCTCATAGGATTGAGGTAATATCTAGTAAGTGGGCATTCATTTACTACATAAGGATTAGACAAGAAAACTATCATTTGTTTATCCTACATAATCTACTTGAAGATTGGGATTGATTACACCTGTGAATTTTGTGAACTTTGTGATCTCTATGACGTCATATTAAGTGAATTACTAGTACCTTAACTGTGAAGCAAGGACAAAAATATCTTTAGGTCCACTATTTGACCTGATTAGTACACCCTCATTCAGACGCAGGTGGTACACATACTTGTACTAGATATATTATATTATATTATATTGTATAGAATTTTTTTAAAAATTCTTTAAGCTTTTCAGCACACCTACCACTCTAGTACCATTATTAATATATTGGTTGTTATCCTTTTGAACAGTGCGCCAGAATACCACTCTTCCTACAAATAGTTTTCTCCGCTTATTGAAATAGGACAGTGCAGGATGGGGACCCTGCAAGTGCCCTCATTTCAGGTATAAGGGCAGCCAGTTCATTCATCCACATAACAATTTATATACCTCTCGGGGGGGACACCTAGCGCTGAATTACCCTTTGCTCTCTTTTTACACAACATATATATATATATATATATATATTTATATATATATATATATATATTTATTATAAAAATTACATTATCTGGAATGTGAAATATGTGCAATAAAACACATAAATACATATACATACACATGTTTAGATATATATGTATATATATATATACAATATAACCCTTTGCAGTCAAACACCTTGTCATATACCATATACCTTCTAACTTTTTTAATAGTTATATAAATAATGTTTATCAGATAGTGTATACAGTATATGAGTCTAATTGTAATTTACAATGTATTTATGTTGTGTTTAGTGCAACTTTTTTTATACACTGCTCTTTAAACGAGAGTTTCAGTCACGCTAACCCGCTCATGCACAAGTTGTAATCTAGCATTATGTTAGCGGCTCTCAAAGTAAATGCACCTTCTGAGTCATTACAAGTTAGTCAACTATGTATTTTGTGTTTTCAGTAGTTCAGAGATCAGCTTGTGTTATACATCTTTGAGTCCCATGAAAAAATCCTATGCTTAAATTTTAGCATCTAGAACCAGAAGCAGAGACAATAGAAGCTTTCCTTGACCACCTCAAGGTGGTTATACATTAACATCATTTTTAATAGTTTATGCTAATTTATCAGCACACTTAATCCAGGCTAGATTATGACCTATGCCCGCCCACAGAACTCCCATGACTGTGCTCAGTTCATAATGACTCCCACTGAATGCTCAAAATTCCACCCACAAGTATCGCTAACTCAACCCCTCAGTTTTCAGTAAATTATATTTCTTAATGAATTTCTTAATACATTTAAAAATAGTTCAAAGCTTTTAAGTCTTCATGATTATTAACATTTGCAGATAATTGAGCAGTTTACGGACACATTAGGGTTTAAGTTATCTGGTAGACACACACTTTAGGGTTTAAGTTCTCAGATACATAGTTAATTAACTGATATATAGCATAACTAGATGCTCATATTGGGCTAAAATACGAGTGGCATGCTAACTGTTGCGTGCAAGCGAAAAAGGGGTTTATTGCGGCTGTTGTTACATGTCAGGTTTTTAATTTATATTACAAGTTGATAGTAAACACGATCGCTTGAGGGCAATTGAAGTTAATGCATGTCGGGTTATGATATTGATAAGTCAGTTTACATTACCAGAGAGCATATATTATACACTTAGGGCTAGATCAGAAGACGAGCAATGTGATTTGTGTTTCAGCACACTACTTTGTGCTCAGCCTAGTGAATCCAGTATCACTCAATTTATTACTGCAAGTCATTAAAAAATGTGACCAAAGCCTATTTTTGTGAATGTCCGGCCAAATGTTGTTTTTTAAAAGCTGGTATAAACTGTTACAACAAGAGGTAACTTTCACCAATAGTGATGTCGCGAGCCTAAAATTTTGCGTTCGCGAACGGCGAACGCGAACTTCCACAAAAGTTTGCGAACCGGCGAACCGCCATAGACTTCAATAGGCAGGCGAATTTTAAAGCCCACAGGGACTCTTTCTGGCCACAAAAGTGATGGAAAAGTTGTTTCAAGGGGACTAACACCTGGACTGTGGTATGCCGGAGGGGGATCCATGGCAAAACTCCAATGGAAAATTACATAGTTGATGCAGAGTCTGGTTTTAATCCATAAAGGGCATAAATCACCTAACATTCCTAAATTGTTTGGAATAACGTGCTTTAAAACATCAGTTATGATGTTGTATCGTTCAGGTAGTGTAAGGGTTTTTTTTTTAAAATGTACACTACTGTTTTAGCAGATATGACTTGCACTGGTGTCACACTGTGCCCTGGCAGGACCTGAAACGCACACGTGTGAAGGAAACTGACTGCTATTATTTCAAATTAAAAAAAGTTTTTTTTTTTTTTTTTTTAAATGTACACTACTGTTTTAGCAGATATGACTTGCACTGGTATCACACTGTGCCCTGGCAGGACCTCAAACACACATGTTTGAAGGAAAATGACTGCTATTATTTCAAATTAAATTTTTTTTATTTTTTATTTTAAATGTACACTACTTTTGTTTAGCAGATAGGACTTGCATTGGTGTCACACTGTGCCCTGGCAGGACCTCAAACGCACACGTGTGAAGGAAAATGACTGCTATTATTTCAAATAAAAAAAAAGTTTTTTTTTTTTTTTTTAAATGTACACTACTGTTTTAGCAGATATGACTTGCACTGGTGTCACACTGTGCCCTGGCAGGACCTCAAACGCACACGTGTGAAGGAAAATGACTGCTATTATTTCAAATTAAAAAAAGTTTTTTTTTTTTTTTTTAAATGTACACTACTGTTACACCAGATATGTGTGGTGGCACTGGGCAAGTGGGCACAGTATACGCTGTGAGCCTGAGCTGGCAGGCAGGCTGCAATTAGATTACACAGGGGAAAAAAAAAAGCAGACTGATGTTCTAGCCCTAAAAAGGGCTTTTTGGGGTGCTGTCCTTACAGCAGAGATCAGATGAGTCCTTCAGGACTGTAGTGGACACTGAATACACTAGCCTAGCTATCGATTTCCCTATTAAATCAGCAGCAGCTACACTGTCCCTCCTCTCACTAAGAATGCAGGCTCCGAATGAATCTAAAATGGATGCTGTCCAGGAGGTGAGAGGGTCTGGGAGGGAGTGTCTGCTGCTGATTGGCTGGAATGTGTCTTGTGACTGTGAGCTACAGGGTCAAAGTTTACTCAATGATGACGAATAGGGGGCGAATCGAACATCGCATATGTTCGCCGTCCACTGCGAACGCGAACATGCTATGTTCGCTGCGAACTATTCGCGGCAGAACTGTTCGCGACATCACTATTCACCAACAGCATTACAAGTGCATCTAACGCCACTCTACTAGACCCTTGATCACAAGTAACCTTTACATTACCATAAACCCCCATCTCAAATATAATGGTACTATTTCCCTCTACACCATTAGTATAAGCTTCAGGTATTTAGTAAAGAGACTGACACAGTCACCGACGTGAAAAGGATGATGCAGTTGATAATACCTATAAGTTGTGACCAAAGAAGAGAGATTACCGTTTAATCATCAGCAGGAACATCAGCAGATCAGATAAATTATTGTGATAATAAATAATTGTTCTAATAAGCTTCAAGGTTTTAGAAAGTGCAGGGCAAATAGCCCGGAATGTAGCTAAGGGTTAAGGCCTGGAGGAGTGAGTGCTGCTGTGTGTGTTAGTTACAATGTTGCATTGTATTGGGAGGGGTTTACTAACCTTATAAGAGGGATGTGCAGGGATTCCACTTCCTCTTTGTTCCTGTGGACTCCCAGAAGATCTTTCAGCATAGCAGCTTGCAGCATTTCCAATGGAAGGCGAATTTGGAGAATGGGAAGAGATGGAGTTAGAGGACGTGGATTGGGTCGCACCATCCCCATCCGGAAATATTATGGTGGGTCTGGGCTGTGTCTGCCCGTTTCTCCCTCAGGGGGGGAGGGTAGCCCTGTTTTATTTTCTTCTCCTGCACGGGAGAATTTAGTTGGGGATGGTGGGCCCAGGCAGGCTTATCAGCCTGTTGGGTTAGAGTGTAGGCCCCCAGGGGATGTAGGGCCTGAGGGGCGAGCAGGCGCGCTAGGCGGGTCAGGCGTAGGGCCTAGGGGGTCTCAGGGGAGCTCCGGTTTCTGCTCCGGGGGTCCAGGTGATGCACCCGGGGGTTCCGGAGTGGGCCTTAGGCAGGGGCCTGTAGTTGCTGGGCCCAGCGAGGCCATAAGGGGTTCGGGTACCTCTGGGGAGAGTTCCGTTGGCATCGGTAGGGGGAGCAGTGCGGCCTTACCTGCGGCGGTGGTCCTCTCCGGGGAATCTGTGGAGGCGGCGGTGTCCCTCCTACAGTCCTTAGCGTCGGTCCTCGCGGGTGCATCGTCGGGTGCGGTGGTACTTCAGGCCCAGGCTTCGGCCTATAGTAGTGTGCAGGCCTCCGGTTCGTCGTCCCTTGCAGCATCCAAAATGGCCACCGCGTTGACTTCCGGTGGCGTCGTACGTCCTTACGTCACTTCCGGTGACATCACTTCTGCTCGCGGCACTCGCAATCTGGCCAGTGAACCAAGCGGATCATTCCCCCCTGGCTCCGGAGGTATGATGGGAGCACCTTGGGGGGGGGGGACACCCGCTCTTGGGGGCAAGACAGCTAGGCCTCAGGAGGCCGAAGGGGCACATGGTAGGCTAGGACAGGGGGCATCGGCGAAGAGTCCCGGGGCAAATGAGATTGAGGAAGCGAGTCAGCAAGGCCCCATCCGGGGGTGGCGCAGCAGGGAGTGCGCACAAAAGCCGCAGCGGGTACAAGCAATAAAGGAGGGGATGCCGAGAGGGCAGCCTCCTCGCGCTCCCAGCCTCCGTTAGGAGGGGGCAAAGCCAAGGCCGCTCCCGCACACGCCGCGGCCCAAAGTAAAGGGAAAGCCCCCGCGGCTAAAACCGCGCATAAGGGGG
This sequence comes from Bombina bombina, assembly GCF_027579735.1. Classification (NCBI taxonomy): domain Eukaryota; kingdom Metazoa; phylum Chordata; class Amphibia; order Anura; family Bombinatoridae; genus Bombina; species Bombina bombina. The sequence goes on from NC_069503.1 coordinate 1,019,364,848, forward strand.
CCAGTGTGGCACATAGTTCAGGGGGTGACACCGCGCTAGCGGAGCCCCAGGAGCAAGGCCTGCAGGGTATGTCGACGCCCAGCAGGACCTCACCAGCACAGTTGGGGCAAATAGCCACGAGAGGGGCTGTAAAAAGGGGGCATGCTAGCAATAGCAATGGCCCTGGAGAAGGCCTGGAGAGCCCTGGGAGGGGGTTGGTAAGACAGGCCAGGGGATCGAAGTCTCAGGGCCGGAGTAGGACCGTGAGATTTCAGGAGGATTCTGCTAGTGGGCTGGCCACCAGTACAGATGATGATGATGTGAGTTTGGCATGCGGTGTGAGTGACAGCGACCGGGAAGGGTATCTAGAATCTGGGGAAGGGGGGGATGGGGAGGAGACGGCTGGCTCTTCCCGAGGTACTCCCCTCTTGGCTTCTATTTTGCAGGTACCCAGGACATCCTCATCCAGCAGGGACATGGCGACTCAGAGTTCCAGAGCTCTCGTGCCGAGAGGAGTCAGCAGTGCTTCTGGACAAGGCCAAGCCGCATCGGGTGCTTCCTCTGGTGAGTTACAAATTGGTTTACCTAGGGGGCGGTGTAATTCCTCCAGCTCTAGTGGGTCAGGTTCGGGGTCTGAGATAGATGGGTCCCTGGGTTTGCACACGAAAGTGCATAGGAGGATGTATAGAATGTTGAGAAAGATGAGTAGGGGTTATCATGGGGATGGCAATGCCAGTAGTGTGGCACAGTCATCTCAACTCCTAGGGGTTGCTGGGGGGTCACCACAGGCGGGAAACAGAAAGGCAGCGGTACATGGGGATACTTATTCGTGCCAGGTACACAGTTTGCATGCACACCTGAAATCCAAGACAGTGAAGCGTATCCAGGACGGTAAGTATGTGAACATGTTTGAGCTCTCGGCAGAGGCTTTTAAGTTTAAGGAAATGGCGGAGGACGGTACAGGCCCTAAGAAATTTAGGCGGCCCGATACACTTGAGGAGTGGCATTGGTGTTTCTGGGTCTACGCCACTTGCTACTTGGAGAGGTTTCCTGATCAGGGGACTGCTCTCTTTAAGTACGTCGACACCATTGATGCAATACACAGAAAGTTTGCTGATGGTGCGTGGAGAGAGTACGATATGCTATATCGAAAGAAGAAGGTGGGCAACCCATTGCTTGACTTTGGCACAATGGATTTGCACCTCTGGGCGCATCTTGATGCAGAACGGAGGGCGAAGGGAGGCTCCACTGCGGTATCGCCGGGGAGTAGGCAGACATTGCGCTTTTGACGGCGGCAAGGGGGTGTGTGCTGGCGGTATCAGGACAAAGCGTGCGAGCGGGGCACATCGTGCACGTACAAGCACGTCTGTAAGTTCTGCAGCGGACAGCACCCTGGAGCTGATTGCTCCAAGAAGCGAGATACCCAAACTGATCGGTTTGGGGGCAAGGGAGGCGCTGGGAGTAAGGGCGGATTCGCCCCTTAGGGTCCAGGTTATTGGCAAATGGTTGAGCAGGTACCCGGACAGGGCGGCTGCTCAGCTGTTGGATAGCGGCTTGCGTGAGGGTTTCATTATCCCGGTAGTAGGTCGGGTAGTGGGAGCCCGAGACAGGAAGAACCTGAAATCGGCTTCTCAGTACCCTGAGGCAGTCAGGGAGAAGTTGGGAAAAGAAGTGGCCTTGGGTAGGGTTGCAGGCCCTTTCAGGGAATTACCACTGCCGGACTTAGTTATTTCCCCGCTGGGGGTCATCCCCAAAAAGGAAACGGGTAAGTTCTGGCTCATACAGCACCTCTCTTATCCGAAAACGCAGTCGGTAAACAACGCCATTCCGGTGTAATTGAGCTCAGTCCGTTACCAGTCGTTTGACGACGCGCTGGCTATGGTCAGGGAACGGGGCCCTGGAGCCTTGATGGCGAAGTTAGACATAGAATCCGCATTCTGGCTTCTCCCGATTCACCCATCATCCTTCAGGCTGACGAGGTGTTGGTTTGAAGGGGGTTATTATGTTGACCATTGTCTGCCCATGGGCTGTTCGATATCCTTTGCGTATTTCGAAGCATTCAGCACTTTCCTGCACTGGGCGGTGGTCTCAGTGGCTGGGAGTGATAGAGTTGCGCACTATTTGGACAATTTTCTCCTGGTGGGGGCAGCCAATTCGCAAGAATGTGCCTCTTTAATGAAAGTCATGAGGTTCTTGATGGCCAGGTTTGGGGTTCCTCTAGCAGAAGATAAGATGGAAGGACCGTGCACGTGTTTGACGTTCTTAGGCATCGAAATTGATTCGGTGGCAGGGGAGTGTAGGTTGCCTAAAGAAAAGGTTGCCAAGATGTTGGCGACAGTCCGTGCTATGGTTTCGGCACCGATGTGTTCGCTTCGGGAGCTGCAGTCGCTCCTTGGTCTCCTTAACTTCGCGGGGAGAGTTATCCCATGGGGTAGGGTGTTTAGCAAGAGGTTAGAGCAGTGCTTGGGCGGAGGTAGGGCTCCGGAATCAAGCATTCGCATCACAAGGGATCTCGTGGCGGATTTGCAGGTCTAGGAGAGGTTTCTCCAGGACTTTAACAGCATCTGCATGTGGCGAGGTGATCCACTATCTAACCAATCACTGCATCTGTTCACAGACGCCGCTGGAGCATCCGGGTATGGGGCGTACTTTGCAGAGCCCTGGCTGACCAATTGGGCGGGCAGAGGGCTTACACGCAATCTGTGCTTTCTGGAACTGTTTCCTATACTGGTGGCAGTGGAACTGTGGGGTCACCTGTTTAGTAACAGGGCTGTGATTTTCTGGACGGATAATCTCAGCGTGGTGTTTGCTATTAACAGGCTTTCAGCTTCATCACCTGTGGTGGTGCATTATCTGCGACACCTGGTGTTGAGATGTTTGCAATGGAACATTGACTTTAGGGCCCGGCACGTGCCAGGGGTGCAGAATATAGTTGCTGATGCATTGTCTCGCTTCCAGTGGGAGGCATTTAGGGCTGCGGCTCCTGCCGCAGCGCCTAATGGTCTTTCTTGCACTCTCTTTTTGTGGCAGATGGCGAAGGACTACAGCAACTGATTCCTCTGTTGCGGGCTTCGTTGGCACCCAGCACATGGTCGGCATACGTGAGGTACTGGAGCGAGTGGGTAGGTTTCTGCGACCTACGTGAGTTCTCTTTCTGTGAGGGTGAACAGGGGTTTCTGTTGCACTGGCTGGCAGACCTGAGAGGTAAGCGAGCAAAAAAGGGGGCGGTGGTCGCTAGGCTATCGGCTGTGGCTTTCTTCTGCAGGCTATACGCGTTTAAAGACGAGTCACGCTTCTTCCTTGTAAAGCAGCTTTTTAGGGGGTGGGGCCGTCTGGAGGTTCTACAATGGGATGCAAGGGAGCCCATTACGGCGGAACGGCTAGTAAAGTTGCTGGCGGTCCTACCAGAGATATGTTCCTCACCTTTCGAGGCTCGGCTCTTTGGGCGGCCTTCGGCCATGCGTTTCACGGCACATTAAGGGTGGGGGAGTTGGTACCGTGAGCCACAGGGGGGGTCATGCACAATCATGTCAGATTGGTGGATGACTCCGTGCTATTGTTCATTCCCAGGTCGAAAACCGACCAGGAGGGCCTGGGGGCTTGGCTTTCCTTGCAGGGGCAGCCTGGTGTTACCTGTTGCCCAGTACGGCTAGTGTCATCTTACCTGGAAGTGCGGCCAGGAGGCTCCTCCAGGTTTCTAATACATGCCAATGGGGACCCGCTGACCAGATACCAGTTTGGGAAGGTTTTAGGTAGGGTAGCGCAAACGGCTGGTCTTGACAGGTCTCGGAGTGCCCCACATTCCTTCTGAGTGGGGGCAGCGACGAGGGCAGCAGAGCTGGGTTGGTCCTCGGATCGCATCCACTCATTAGGGCGGTGGAGGTCGCATCGGTACAAGTCCTATGTTAGGCCGCTGCATGTTTGAGAACGGGGATCAAGGGTCAAGTATGCAAGGGTTTGGGGGGCTTGCAGGGGTAATACCTAAAGGTAATGGGCCAAGGTTTGTTGAGGATCTGGTCCACTGCAAGCGGGCTAACTCTTGTTTTCTTTGTTTTCAGAAACACGTCCAGGTTCTGTACGGGTGTGGATCGTCGGCCATTCATATGTGCACTGGGCCGCAATTAGAGCTGCAGCCATGCCAGGAGGACAGCAGCTAGGATTTCCTTAGTCAAGGGCTGTGTTACGTTGGCTAGGGTGCAGAGGCTTGGCCTGGGCAGATCTGCCTGCATTGCTCCAGAATGCCGCGAGAAGGTGGGAGAAACCCCACATTCTGATAATACATGCGGGCGGCAACGATGTGGGGCCATTCCCACATTGGATCTAATTCGGGCAATGCAGTCAGACCTGAGGCAGTTCAAACTCTGGTTTCCAGGTGTGAGAATCGGGTGGTCGAATGTGATCCCTAGATTGAGATGGAGACACATGGTGTGTCATAAGGCAGCTTTCCAGGTCAGGAAAAAGATCAATAGGGACCTGAGGAAGCAGGTAGTTGAACTTGAGGATTTTGTGGTAGAGCACGGGAACATCTTGGCAGCCCATAAGGGTTTGTATAGGCAGGATGGGGTTCGTTTATAACCGGCAGGAGTAGATTTGTTCTTGCAGAACATCAGGCAGGAGTTACTCCTAAGAGTATAGGGTGGCGGCAAGAGTCAGGACCATTGAATATGCAGGTCAGTCTCTTGCGGCGGGTGGTCAGGATCACGGCTGCAGACTGGAAGGAGGTTTGAGTAATGGCCATTGCGGTCAGGGTGACGTCACAGGCTTGGTATGCTTGGGCGTGCTCGGGCTGATTATTGTTGGGCCGAGAAACCCCTAAATATAAAGCTGCGTGAGTATCTCCGCCTTGTGGTCTGCAGCAGTGTCCCTTGGCCATTTTCTAGAAGGGGTTAATCATAGTGAGAATGTAGGCCCCGATTGCTGTCACCCGTGGTTAAGTTACCTGCCAGTTCCACGGCTGGTACCAATAAATGCGACCCACGGGTCTTTCACCCACAAACTGTGTTGTGTTGTTATTTATTAATCCCTTAAGAAAGTGCAGGGCAAATAGCCCGGAACGTAGCTAAGGGTTAAGGCCTGGAGGAGTGAGTGCTGATGTGTGTGTGTGTTAGTTACAATGTTGCATTGTATTGGGAGGGGTTTACTAACCTTATAAGAGGGATGTGCAGGGATTCCACTTCCTATTTGTTCCTGTGGACTCCCAGAAGATCTTTCCCCACCCTCCCATCCCTGTTATGCACTGTTGTTGAATTTGTTATGCACTGTCGTTTTGTTTTTGTTATCCATCATTGATTGGATTCGTTATGCATTACGGATTGGCACTTGTAATGCATTATTGATTTGATTACAAATTGAATTCGGTTGTCTAGTGCGCGCTAAAGGATGGTTATACTAAACACTACTCTAAAGATACAATCTCTGTATGTATCAAACACAAGTAAAATACTAAAAGAGCGAAGCCTAAGCTTCAGGATAGAGAAAGTGCGCTAGTAAGCTTAAAGTATACACACCATATACAGATTAAAGTCAAAATTTAATGAACATATAAAACATAATACACTAATATATAAAAAGACTAAAAGTAGGGACGTCTCCCTGTAAGGTGATATTGATGGGCAAAAAATCCTAATAAAGAAGCAAGTTAAAACCTATACATGAGGCGGATATTGCAGGTACCAGTTATAACTGGAAATATAAAAAAGATTATAACAGAAAAATAATATAACAATGATATATTAAAATAAAGCAAAAGAGACAAGCACCAAGTTCTTATGCATCAACACAGTGCAAGTGGTCGTATGCAATTAAGTATCGATATTGGAACAGTGGAAAACAAGTAACGACTTATACCACAAATAAATACAGTTTACTGTACCGTGAGTCCAAAGAATGTTCGGAGGGTGTTACCGAGGAAAAAACAGTCCTTCGGTCAAGGCTTGGACCGCAGCTACAGTGACTGCCGTTCCTGGAGACAGAAGTGTGCAAAGCCTCTGCACATGTGAGTCGGCGTCTGACGTCACCGGCTTCTCGTCGGCTTTGAATATCCCATAGTGAGGGATAACTTGTGCCCCACTATCGTATTGGATCAAGAAATATATATACAGCAGCTAAGTTTGCCTACACAGAAAGTCCCCACCAGGACACAGCAATCAGCTGCTTTTCCTTTACGCTGCTGGTGCAGCGAGAAACACCCTGAGAGTAGCCGATGAGAAGCCGGTGACGTCAGACGCCGACTCACATGTGCAGAGACTTTGCACACTTCTGTCTCCAGGAACGGCAGTCACTGTAGCCGCGGTCCAAGCTTTGACCGAAGGACTGTTTTTTCCTCGGTAACACCCTCCGAACATTCTTTGGACTCACGGTACAGTAAACTGTATCTATTTGTGGTATAAGTCGTTACTTGTTTTCCACTGTTCCAATATCGATACTTAATTGCATATGACCACTTGCACTGTGTTGATGCATAAGAACTTGGTGCTTGTCTCTTTTGCTTTATTTTAATATATCATTGTTATATTATTTTTCTGTTATAATCTTTTTTATATTTCCAGTTATAACTGGTACCTGCAATATCCGCCTCATGTATAGGTTTTAACCTGCTTCTTTATTAGGATTTTTTGCCCATCAATATCACCTTACAGGGAGACGTCCCTACTTTTAGTCTTTTTATATATTAGTGTATTATGTTTTATATGTTCATTAAATTTTGACTTTAATCTGTATATGGTGTGTATACTTTAAGCTTACTAGCTCACTTTCTCTATCCTGAAGCTTAGGCTTCGCTCTTTTAGTATTTTATTGATTTGATTCTCTGCATTACTGATTGGAAATTGTAATGCACTGTTGATTCGAATAAGTATATAGAAGGTGGCAATCAGTTTTTCGTTAGGTCTCTATTCGAGACTAGGTGTCTGAGGCTGGAAGAGGGTTACTCGAACTACTTCCCTAAGTCCAAAGACGGTAATATTTTAACTCCCCAGTTATTGACATGCTGTTTGTCAAGTCAAGGCTGGACCTACAGGTTTGGAGTTTCTAATGCTTGCACCCTAATCTGGCGGGTGGCTGCAGACTGGAAGGATGTTTTTTTTTTTTTTTTTTTTAAATCAATTTTTATTGAAGTCATGAATAGATACAACATAAAGGGTAGGCCCTGAAACATTTACATATAAAAGTATACAAAAAAAAGACATTATATATCCAGAGATCTCCAACGTTGTTATAAGATTTGGGCCATCAGTATAGGAACTTCAGTTTTATAATATGATATCATAAGAATAACATAGACAAAAATGGTCCTCCCTGTGCTGAATAAAAAATAAGTAAATTAGGATAGCTACTCAGATAATGTTAGGGCCAGGGGGGAGTTAGCTGTATGGTTTTATGGGGAAGAGGGAATGCAGCGGGCGAGAGCCGCTCAAAAAAGAGTAGGGGGGGAGGTGGGGGAGGGGGGCGGAGTCAGTTAGTAAAATAATTTAGTATAAACAGATGGGCCTCTGGGCTTAAGAGTATGCAACTGTTAGAGTTGTCCTCCATTTAACAAATTCTCATACTTGAGAACATAAATAAAACAGACAATTCAATGGAGAATGTGTTAACTTGAGAAAGAAATATGCTGCCTAGTCATAGGGGTAAAATGACATTATAGGCTTTGTGTGTGATGGAGGAGATTAATGCAGCTATATACTAACATTAATATAACACTAGGCAGTACATCTCCTGTAAGAATGGAGAAACATAAAACCTAACAATGAAAAGTCCCTGAAGATTGTAACATCTTTGCAATACTCAGTATCTTATAAATATAGATAAGTTCCTTATACTTGTCACTAATATCAAATTCAAATTCTTAGGATCAAAAGAGAAAAAAGTACCATCTCAGAGTTAATAGCATATTGGGTTCTGTCAGCAGGGAGCAATCTGTTACAGAAACTTAGGGTTAGGTGAGAGAATCTCCCAGGGTCTTATGATGGCCTCCCCAGAATATATAAGTGCAAAGAGGACAAATTAACCCTATGCAAATGCTTGTGTTTGAGTTAATTACAACTAGACCATGCAACAGAGAGAGGGGAGGCTATCTACACTCACAAGATTTATGTTTGTGAGTCTTATCCAATCTTACTCAGGGAGCATTGATCACAGAGGGATATACATACTTAGTTATATAGGGGAAGTGGCTAGATCAACTAAAGTTGACATAAATAAACTTTTAGATACAATACAAACATGAGTGGCTTCATAGTGTGAGTTCCAGCTGTATAGGGAAAGTTTAGGGAATCACAACCTCATTCTAAAATATATAAGATCTGAACTTAAAATTCTGCCACCAGGGATAACTTTCTGTTAGTGGTTTAATAACTCAATATTAATGGATATTCACTCTAAACAGGGACAGGCAGATTATGGAACATATGAGTCACAGTTAGCTCCTATAGCTAGACATAGTGGAGAGGTCAACAAAGGGTATATAAGTTAATATAAATGCCCATTTGGAAACAAAACATAATATCAGCAGATATAGAAAGAACTTGCTAATAGGCTATCTGTGGAAGTCAAAAGAGCTTAAAATATTGTAGAACATGTATTTAAGAAGCATGAGATGATTTATACACCCACCTCACTCTAATAATTTGTATTAACATCTATAAATATTAGAACCTTGGCAAAGAACATCATTAAACATTATTAAACAGAGAAGATGGGATGTAGGGTTTTTGGAGGGTGATCAGTTTTGCATATAGTGTGAGCAGAACAGCAGAGTTGGGTTAATAGGGCTACAAAGGGGATTAAACTCTTAAACAAAATGTGTTCACAATCTGTAGTCCAGAGCCATATGGATATGGGTTAGTGTCTCTAGACTCTGCTACTCCATACCGCAGGCCAGGAATAATGAGTCAAGGTCCCCTTTCATTAATAAAACTTCTGAGGATAAGACAAAAAATGTGAACATGGGGTAGGTTGTATGCCTGATGCAAGGAGGAAGATCAATAGCTCTCGGCTTTAAAACTCTGTTCCAAAGTTGTGGGGTCAGAAGCAGTAGTAGGGAAATCTACCTGGATCCCATGTCGACCTCCCCAAAACATGCGGGCAAGAGTAGATCCACTCAGCAACCTTTGTGAACAATTGTGGAGGCGAGATGTGGAGATGCTGATTGTGTATCCGATGGAGCCTCATACTCTGAGTGATAGCTTTGAACAGCTTGCTGTGCGTGTCGCGCCAGCTCTTGGGGTGGTAAGTGGCTGTTCGCGCTGCAGCTCCTTCCGAGATCACACTGACTAGGGGAGTAGTTGAGACATCCATTTGAAGCATGTTAGGTTCAGTGTGTCTCAGTTTCCCCTTATTCTGGTAGATTCGTCTTATTCGTTCTGCCTCTACCATTCTACGAACTTCCCCATCTTGGTAAGCTGACTGCAGTTGTGACTCTCCATGAGTATAATTGGCACTCTCGATCAGTTCCACAGTGTGATCTTTAGGGTGTTGTTGCAGAGCACAGAAGGTCTCTTCTTGTAGCGCTGGCGAGCGTGATCCGTGCTGACCAAGCAGATCCTGTGCAATGTCTCTAGTAACGGCAGTCTCGGCTTCTTCAGAGTGCTGCACTTGCTGGTTAAACGTGCAGCGGCAGACCATAATCAGGTCAGTAAACCTGTTATCAATCTGAGATGCCAGGTCTTCTAAGAGGGTCAGAAGGGTGACAGGGAATTCCTCCATGTTAGTAGATAACCGTGCGCGAAGTAGGTAGATCGAGGGTTATCCAGCCCAGGAGAGGGTCGGGGAAGCTTTTATGGTGTGGAGTCCCTGTTTAACTCGGCATGTGAGGAAGCAGCTATCAGGAATATTTAGGTGTCAAAGCCCATTAGACAAAGAAAGAAGGCCTCGCAGAGTCTCTAAGCCAACTCGTGGGAGCTAAGATGGCCGCTTACCAGAGGCTGCTGTGATCTTCACCACTATAATAAATGATTGGGGCTTCGGTCTGCTGGTCCGTTCCCAATACTGGGGATGCCTGTAAAGTCTCCCTAAAGCTTAGTCTATGTTTTGGGAGCATATTATATAACACTGAGCGGTCAAAATTAGGTAAATAATCGGAACCAGTCCGGAGCTGAAGTGTTATGCGACCGCTCAGATGTAAGGCTTGCTCCGCCCCCCGACTGGAAGGATGTTTGAGTAACGGCCATTGCGGTCAGGGTGACATCACAGGCTTGGTATGCTTGGACGTGCTCGGGCTGATTATTGTTGGGCCGAGAAACCCCTAAATATAAAGCTGCGTGAGTATCTCCGCCTTGTGGTCTGCAGCAGTGTCCCTTGGCCATTTTCTAGAAGGGGTTATTCATAGTTAGAATGTAGGCCCCGATTGCCGCCACCCGTGGTTAAGTTACCTGCCAGTTCCACGGCTGGTACCAATAAATGCGACCCACGGGTCTTACACCCACAAACTGTGTTGTGTTGTTATTTATTATTTAATAAAGTTATGTTAAGTGTTAAGTTATGGTAAGTTAGGTTACAAGCAGACACTCAGGAGATGTAGGGCATTTAATCCCTTAAGTTTTTAAAGTCATATCCCCAAACAGCTCCTTCCTGATTTCTGTTTCTTATTGTCTAGTCACACCCTTTCATTATTTAGCAACACCCCTACACATCCACAAACCTGCCAAAATACTGCAGTCTCTTGAGAAATGTAGACCTGGGGTGATCAAAGATAGCTATTATTTTTTTAGGATCCATTTCAAACACTTCCTTGGAGATAATATATACTGTACGAGGAAGGCAATGCAATCTTTTTTTTCATGAACAATGATCTAGTGGTGTTGCAGAACAGATTTCTTATTGAAACAGTGCTCACCTGAGATTTGTAAATTAGTGGAATGTTGTTAACATATATAACAACATAGATATTCAAGAGGTCATGGTAGATATATTAGATCATTTGCAGCAGGTCAGTAAGAAATACAGCCAACTGTCCCATATTTTGTGCAATGGTCACAATATGGAAGCTCTGTCTCCCTGTTCAAAGTCCCAGTTTTGTGTCTCTGTCTCCATGTACCACCTTCATAAAGTAAAAATAGAAACCACCTAAAGCCCATGCATAAAAGTTCGATTTCAGCCATGAAAGACCCAACCATGTCCACAAAATATAATTATTCTGCACAGACAAATGAGCTTGGATCACCCTGATGGCGATTCTGAACTGCTGGGCATGCAGCCATTGTGTCAGCTCTCACCACTTTCAATGATATGATGAAAAAATGTAATATTGGGAGGTATAAAAATGAGAACACAGTTTGTTTTAAAAAATGCCATGTAAGCAAAAATGTTATGAAATTAATATTGTCAAAGTGAGTATATAAATATGTATAGTACTGCATACCTTGTATGCTCTCTGCTATTGCAAAGAATACTTTCCAATCCTGATTGTTGATGCAAAACCAAAGCAAATGAGTACAGAGAATGTGAGGTAGGAGGATGGTAAACAAAACCTTAAAGATAAATTAGCTAAAGCTATTAACCCAAGCCTCCCTGGGAAAAAGTGGAACAAGTGCAATGTTCAGATGTATATTACAGCAAAAGGAAGCAAAATAAATAATGAATGTATATTGCAATAATGTTTCATTTTCAATAACGAATCATTGTATGAGTTGCTGAAATGCCAAGTACAATGGTTCTTTAAAGTCATTACATTTTGCCATTTTATATACTTTAGTTTATATTGTTTCTTTTCATTTGCCATAACCTATTAAAATGGAGGATATTATTGCATGGTAAATGTTTAGGAACCTTTGCAATGTACAGTCATAAATAAAAACAAATTAAATCACAAAAAAATGAGTTTAGTATGTTGGCTGAGATATGCTGTAAAATGTTAACTTGGCTACTTTTGGTGAAATAAAAGCAAATTGCATATTTATTTCCAAAGTGATTGCATTAGTTATTACATTTTCCTTATTAATTAGATAAACCCCTTAGATTAATATGTTATAGCAAAGCATCTGCTTTCTGCAATATGGATAGACCCAGTGAGTGGCCAATGAAATAGCATTATTACTAGAAATGTATATAGTACTTGTTGGACTTTTATTTTATTTTAATAGCAAATATTGGGTTATTGGTAGCAATTGTGTTGATGTTAAATTCAAATTAAAACACTTTTATAATGAATGTAAAATCTGTGGAAGTTAAAGGGATGTTAAACTCTACATTCATTTGAACTAGAAAATGTTTAATGAGGAAAATTAAAGAACTTTGTATTATATTTATTTTACCTGATTTTGATGTAAAATATCTGTGAAAAGTGTGTTTGTTCCTTCATCCTAGTTAGACAGAAGGGCCTTCATTATACATAAGGATTAAATTGACCTTACCCTGCAACACTCTACATATTGATTGGTCAGCTCATAGCACACGCTAATTTACATCTGTCATTAATTGTCCAAAACAAAGGAGAGACCAAGAAAATGGATGCCCCCAAGCTTTTCAAAGGATTTATCTCTAAACTGCTTTTGATTTGTAAATGCATGTAAATGATGCCAACATAATGGCAGAGTTAACTGTTATTTAAACATTCTTTTTGCAATGCAGTGCTTATTAGTTGACATGTGCTATGAGTTTAATGTCCCTTTAAATGATAAAAAAAAAAAACATGGAATACAAACGATAAAATTAATCTTTAGTAGAGTGTCAGCTTCAGTACTTTCCAAACCATGTTACACAGCAACTTTGCATTCCTTTCTGTGTATTAAGGGTTCCCAATTAAAAATTGCTCCAAAATGTTTTCTGTCTTTTTTAAGTGATGCACAGTACAGGTAGCAGAAAAGCAGTTGCTGTAGTTATACAGTCTTGGGTAGCAGCTTTAGAGTGTTAAAAAAATAATAGTGTGGTTTTGGAAAAGCTGTACATTCATGTTTAACTGTGTAGGGGCACATTACAGGGTCACCACAAGGTGTTATTGGTTTACTAAGAGCTACTTTAGCTGTCCAAGTGCCTAGTAATGAACTACAGTAGTTTGGAAAATGCTGCACTCGTTCCCATTTCTCAAACACAATTAAGAGCCTATGGTTACTATAACATTTCATTCAATAAGAACCTTTTGGGCTCTCAGATGCTCTGTATATTTGAAGAATTCCAAAGTGCTGACTGTATCACAACAGTTTTTACTATCTGAACTTTTAAATGAACTTTGACTGTAAATTAGAAATCTAAAGAGGCAATAAATGCAAAACAACTCTTTCTGAATGAATGCCTTGTTAGTCTTTAATATTTTTGCTCACTGTTTTACCGTACTTATAATAAGTGTTATATCACCTAAATTAACATCATTTTATTTCTTAACAAAGTCATGTGAATCACATCACAATCTCAAGGCTATTCGAAGATGAGCCAAGTCTGAAAGCAAATGACCTCTTCATCTCAGTGATAAAATTCTAGCCAAAATATTCTATTGGCCTGAGACGTATTTCATTAGAAATATGTGCATGGTGTGTAGCTGCTCTCTATCTGGCAGAGTCCGGCTTGCAGACTGATAAGAAGCAAATGCAAATGTCCTGATAAGAACTGAATGCAAATATTTATGATATGATATTCCTTGGGAATTATGTGTAGATAAAACAAAGTGTATTATTTTACCGCTTCTCTTTCAGGTTTGCCAAAATGCCCTTTTTCGCTTTCGGAATTTGCATTTCTTCAAAATTGATTCGGCTTGCGTATTATGTTAAGCTATTTGTTTGCTAAGGATGGTAATTAGTTACTGTAATTACAGCAATGACAGTTGCTAAATTGTTTTTAAAGCATTACAGTGAGTCTGTGCCAGAAGATTGCAGTACTTTTTTGGATTTAAGTAGAGGCTGGAAATACTCCCACTCTAAGGCTAGCTTGGGATTTTAAACTACAAAGAACAGTTTACTGATTGAAATATTTAAAAAAAAAAAAATCATTAATTTGCATTGATTTTGACAACTACAAACTTCACTCTTTGAGTGTTATTTCAGTTTATGTGCAGCAGATCATATAAATATTAGTGATATTGAGGCCTTATGGGAAAAAGATATAAAGGAATCTTTCTTTATATTTAAAAGTAAATGTTGATAGCCAAACACACAATACTTTTGCGTAGAAGCTGTTAATTAAACTCTTTAGTCTTCGAGCAAAAATAAATAAATAAATACAAATCTTGCGCATAGTTGAGGAAGTCTAATTGAAAGTCATTTTTTGATCAGTTTTATTTTTGGAAATTTGTACTCTAAACTTAAATGGCCAAAATGTTATATGTAACAAACTCAAACTACTATTTAAAGAAAAATAAAACACATAGAAATTGCTTTATTTAAATGTTGTTGAGCAGTTGTGTGTGTTTATATATATATAATATATATATATATATATATATATATATATATATATATATATTATATATATAAAGTTTCGTTTAGCACACCATATAAAAAGAGTTTAAATACATCTTTGGGAGTGCGGCCAATAAGACCAAATAGTTACTTTAAATAGGGGGTAATAGCGCACATCCACTTGCAAATAAACAAACAAACAAAAATTAAATGCTGCAAAAATTGCCTGCAGAAAATAACTAATGCTTTTATATTAAAATTTGGATCTTAGTCACACAAAATGTCATTTTTCTGCTTATGCAGTCATCGACTTACAAGGTGTCCCAGGGTTGACAGGTCCTAACACTATAATGCTTTGCATTTATGGGGTAAATCATTGCTGCTTTTTCTCTCAGTTAAACATTTTAAAAGCTGCAAAATATGCCTGCAAAAACCCCTATGCTTTTATATTAAATTGGGATTTTTGTCAGGAGTTGAAATTTCCACTAGTCCACTAGTTCAGGGAGTAAGAAATTGCAGTGGATAAGTACAATGTTGACTTTTTCCTATCTTTAACATTGAGTTGACTAGTAACTTTTCTCTCTGGGCTATTCAGTTTGTAACGTTTATCAAATTATGCCAGGAGAAGGAACTATAATAAAAACTGCATGCTCTATCTAAACCAGGATTGTTTTTTGTTTTTTTTACATCTCTTTAAACGTAACCCTGCCCTCATTTCCATTTAACCTACAGCAGCTTGGTGGCTTTTAAAAGAAAATGAGTTCCTCCTACTTGAAGGCATAAGACTTGGTTTGTGTGTACCACCTTCACCTGGGATAGACCCAGGTTTGTAGCTCCAAATCAATACTTTATCTGTTTTTCACTACTGCAAATATGAATAAAGGAACAAATTAGAGCATGTGGTTTTTGGCATAGAATGTCCCTTTAAAGCCTTGTAATATGGCCTCATTTGCATAAATAAATAATTAACTAAAGGTTTATTTACACATTATCTTAAACATTTTAAAATATAAAAAAAAAATGTAGCTTTTCTTTGTCCATTCCGTGAATAGTGTTCTACATGTGAAATCACTGATTTTCTACAAGGACATATTTCTTTATATCTTACTTTTCACACATGCTGTTAAAATGTGATTCATTAAAACTAATTTGTGCAACTCAAAAACTGAGCAATTTGTAAAGGTTTGGATACATCTCTCACCACATCTGTGTGCTGCAATATCAGCACCATGATAATTAATGATGCAGCATCTATCTCTTAAAAGGACATGAAACCCAAACATTTAATTTCATTGTTCAGATAGTAGCAATATATAACTAGGAGATAGCTGCTGATGGGTGGCTGCACATATAGGCCTCTTGTCATTGGCTCACACAATGGCCTCTAGTTATCAAGCCGTCAACCTCAAATATGCTGGAATTCCGCAGCGTATTTGTGGCGAGGCTTATTCGCCTAAGTTATCAAGCCCTATACACCGGCAAAAGTAGAATTTAGTGACGTAAGCTTCAATCCGCCGGACTCAGTCCGACACAGATCAATTCTTACGTCACTCCAGATGTTCCGCACACAAGTGCGGAACAATCTCACTACTTTTGCTAGTTATCAAAAAACTAGCAGGTACGCTCGGCACTTTTCCAGCCCAGCGTACCTGGTTTTCAATCTGCCGCCCTGGAGGCGGCGGCTCCCATAGGAATCAATGGGAGTCTGACCATAGCGAAAGTTCATGTTCACTGCTGCCAGATATCCCATTGATTCCTATGGGAGATATCTACACCTAACACCCTAACATGTACCCCGAGTCTAAACACCCCTAATCTGTCCCCCCCTACACCGCTGCAACTAAATAAATGTATTACCCCCTAAACCGCCGTTCCCGGAGCCCACTGCCACTCTAATAAACTTATTAACCCCTAAACAGCCGCTCCCGGACCCCGCCGCCACTATATTTAATATGTTAACCCCTAAACTGCCGCTCCCGGAGCCCACCGCCATGCTAATAAACTGATTAACCCCTAAACCGCCGCTCCCGGACCCCGAAGCCAACTATATTAAACGCATTAACCCCTAATCTGCCCCCCCTACACCGTCACCACCTATAATAAATTTATTAACTCCTATCCTGCCCCCCCCCTACACCGCTGCAACTATAATAAAATTATTAACCCCTAAACCTAAGTCTAACCCTAACCCTAACACCCCCCTAACTTAAATATTAATTAAATATATCTAAATATTATAACTCTTATTAACTAAATTAATCCTATTTAAAACTAAATACTTACCTTTAAAATAAACCCTAATATAGCTACAATATAAATAATAATTATATTGCAGCTATTTTAGGATTTATTTTTATTTTACAGGCAAATTTCAATTTATTTTAAATAGGTACAATAGCTATTAAATAGTTATTAACTATTTAATAGCTACCTAGTTAAAATAAAGAGAAAATTTCCTGTAAAATAAAAACTAACCTGAGTTACAATTACACCTAACACTACACTATCATTAAATAAATTATTCCTATTTAAAACTAAATACTTACCTGTAAAATAAACCCTAAGATAGCTACAATGTAATTAATAATTACATTGTAGCTATCTTAGGATTTATATTTATTTTACAGGTAACTTTGTATTTATTTTAGCTAGTTAGAATAGTTATTAAATAGTTATTAACTATTTAATAACTACCTAGCTAAAAGAAATACAAATGTACCTGTAAAATAAATCCTAAGCTAAGTTACAATTAAACCTAACACTACACTATCATTAAATTAATAAAATAAATTACCTACAAATAACTACAATTAAATACAATTAAATAAACTAACTAAAGTACAAAAAATTAAAAAAACTAAGTTACAAAAAAATATAAAAAATAAGTTACAAACATTTAAAAAAGATTACAACAATTTTAGCTACTTACACCTAATTTAAGCCCCCTAATAAAATAACAAAGCCCTCCAAAATAAAAAAAATGCCCTACCCTATTCTACATTAAAAACTTAACAGCTCTATTACCTTACCAGCCCTTAAAAGGGCCTTTTGCGGGGCATGCCCCAAAGAATTCAGCTCTTTTGCCTGTAAAAAAAAAATACAACCCCCCCAACATTAAAACCCACCACCCACATACCCCCTGAAGATCATCTTACCTTTAGCCGTCTTCAGCCAGCCGACCACTGATGGAACAGAAGAGGAGAGCCGCAGCGGCCAAAGTCTTCATCCAAGGGGCGCTGAAGAAGTCTTCCATCCGACTGAAGTCATCATCCAAGGGGCGCTGAAGAAGTCTTCCATCCGACTGAAGTCATCATCCAGGCGGCGTCTTCAATCTTCATCCATCCGGAGTGGAGCCATCTTCAGACGAGCCGATGCGGAGCCATCTTCTTCCACCGACGACTGAATGATGAATGATGGTTCCTTTAAGTGACATCATCCAAGATGGCGTCCCTCGAATTCCGATTGGCTGATAGGATTCTATAAGCCAATCGGAATGAAGGTAGGAAAAATCTGATTGGCTATTTAATGATAGTGTAGTGTTAGGTGTAATTGTAACTCAGGTTAGTTTTTATTTTACAGGAAATTTTCTCTTTATTTTAACTAGGTAGCTATTAAATAGTTAATCACTATTTAATAGCTATTGTACCTATTTAAAATAAATTGAAATTTGCCTGTAAAATAAAAATAAATCCTAAAATAGCTACAATATAATTATTATTTATATTGTAGCTATATTAGGGTTTATTTTAAAGGTAAGTATTTAGTTTTAAATAGGATTAATTTAGTTAATAAGAGTTATAATATTTAGATGTATTTAATTAATATTTAAGTTAGGGGGGGTTAGGGTTAGAATTAGGTTTAGGGGTTAATAATTTTATTATAGTTGCGGCGGTGTAGGGGGGGCAGGATAGGGGTTAATAAATGTATTATAGGTGGTGACGGTGTAGGGGGGGCAGATTAGGGGTTAATAAGTTTAATATAGGTTGCAGCGGGGTCCGGGAGCGGTGGTTTAGGGGTTAAACAATTTATTTAGCTGTGGCGGGGTATGGGGGGCAGGATAGGGGTTAATAAATTTATTATAGGTGGCGGCGGTATGGGGGGCAGGATAGGGGTTAATAGGTATTATGTAGGTGGTGGCGGGGTCCGGGAGCGTCGGTTTAGGGGTTAATCAGTTTGTTAGAGTGGCGGTGGGCTCCAGGAGCGGCGGTTTAGGGGTTAATACATTTATAAGAGTTGCGGCGGGGTCTAGGAGCGGCGGTTTAGGGGTTAATAACTTTATTTAGTTGCGGGGGGCTCCGGTGGCGCCGGTATAGGGGGTAGAACAGTATAGTTAGTGTGGGTGCTTAGTGACAGCTTGTCAATAAAGCTGTCAAAAAGCCGAAGAGCAGCGAGATTGGATGAGTGATAACTATCACAGTCCGCTGCTCATCGCCCCGTAATTGGTGTGCAGCTTTTTGACAGCTTTTTTGATAACTTTGGCGAGATTTTTCAGGTCCGTGGGGGTGATGGTAGGTGAGCTTAGGTGGGCATATTGGGCCGGCGAAGGCAGGTAAGTAGACACGTTGATAATTAGGCCTCAATGTGTTTAACTAGCTCCCAGTAGTGCATTACTGCTCTTCAACAAAGGATACCAAAAGAATAATAGAAGTAAATTGGAAAGTTGTTAAAAATTGTTTTATCCTGATCATGAAAGAACATTTTTGTTCCATATCCCTTTAACTGTTAACTTCTCTATACAAAGAATGAGTCCCCCTAAGAAAGCAGCCATGCAAATATTTTACTGTTACAAGCATTTACAAAACTCTTATTTGCAAGTATTGTGCTGTTGCTGTAAATATTGCTTATCCATATTGATAAGTATTGGGGCTTTTGTTGTCTTTTTATAGTTACACATACTGAGGCACCTAGTGAGCATATGCACACGTTCTCAGGGTATACATATAGTAGTCTGTGATTGGCTGATGTCTGTCACATGATAAAGGGTTCCGGCAAATGGGAGAAAAAAACAATTTGCCATAAAAAAATACTGTTTATGTGAAATGAGTAAGTGTTATTGCATTGTCTTTTTATTATGCAATTGTAAATTCTACAATTCTAATGTATTTAGTGGTCCTGTAAGGGAGCTGGAGAGAGGGGTAAATATTCAAACCCTCAATCTCAACTCCCTTAAATCCTAGAAACAGGCAGCTGTCTCCTCTTTTAAATGGCGTGTCTTGGGTATGTAAAGTCAAAGCATAATTTAAAAAAAATGAAAATATTTATATATTAAACCTTATAACAGGCGATCTAAAAGGCCTAGATACCCTCATGACAATTTTTTATAAAGTCCATAAGCTCCTTTAAAAAATATAAGTCTAATAAGTTTTAATCGCCAGGGATCACTGTGGTAATTTCATGAATAAATGTGCATTAATTTGAGTAGAGGCTCCTGGGAGTGATATATATATATATATATATATGCCCAAAGGCCCTAATATAAATATGGATAACCCCTTCTTTTTTTACTATAAAAAAACACACTATTATTTGTAAAATTGTTTATTAAAATGTTAAAGGGAAATGATACCAAATGTTGAAACATTTAAAAGTGATGCAGCATAGCTGTAAAAAGCTGACTAAATATCACCTGAACATCTCTATGTAAAAAAAGGAAGATAATTTACCTCAAATTTCATAAGTAATCACACCCTACTGTAGACTTTAAGCAGCCAGTCAGGTTGCTTGTCCCAGGACTTGCAAGGGAATGTGCATCTGGCATGTGCAGACACAGTCATGTTATTTTCCTATTCAGTTTAAGTAAGTTCTATGAAATCACAGCAAAGGCAACACATCACCTCAGCACTGCTGATGCTGGTTGGCTATTTTTTTTTCTTTTCAACTTGCAGCTGGACAGCAGCAGAAGTATAACTGTTTACACAGCACTGAGATGAAGAAATTCTGAGGTAAAAAAAACTTTATTTTTTACATAGAGGTGATATTTTCTTGTTGGCTTTTTACAGTTATGCTGCATCACTTTCCTGTAATTTAGCATGAGTATTAAGTAATATATATATATATATATATATATATATATATATATATATATATATATATATATATATTAATGAGGGGGTCTCTAGGCATTTATAATAGGCCATCAAATCTAGAGGCCCTATGTTTTAAATCCCAGAAGACACTCTTTAAAATAAAGCCCTTATATAGTTTTAATAGCCAGGTGATCACTGCGGTAATAGTGATTCCCTGGGGTGAATAAATGTGCATTTACATGAGCAGAGACTTATAGGTAGGGATGGGCGAATGTGTTTATATCCGAATTCGAATGTTAGATTGAATGTTATTATAGAAATTCGATTTACATAATAGAATGTTGATAAGAACGAAAATTCTTAAAAATTCGATTTTCGAATGTTATTTACAGTTTTCGAATGTCACATTCGAATTTGAATGTTACATTCGAATATCACATTCAAATTCGAATATTACATTTATAAAACACAATTGTAGACTAGAAACACTATTTCGAATGTCACATTCGAATCGAATGTCACATTCGAATCGAATATCACATTCAAATTCGAATATCATATTTATAAAACACAGTACAGTATTAGACTAGAAATACTATTTTGAATTCGAATGTCACATTCAAATCGAATATTACATTCAAATAGAATATCACATTTAGAACACAGTATTAGACTAGAAATATTATTTCAAATTTGAATGTGACATTCGAATTCGAATATTACATTTCGAAATTGAATGAATACATAGCTAAACATTCTATTATTCGAACGAATATTTTCGAATTTTATTGTAAAATTCGAAAATGAAAATTCAAAAATAGAATGTTAGAATGTTATATAAACATTCGAAATTCGATTCGAACGAATGAATGTATCAAAATTCATTTTAAATTTCGAATTTTTAGAAACATTCGCCCATCCCTACTTATAGGCGACCCAATATGCACATCAAAGTTTTATAACTATACTAAAAGGCTCTTATTTATATGAGGACTTCTTCTTTTAACTGTGGTGTTCAGAAAAAAACACACACACAATTGTTTACATACCTGTTACTTGTTTATGATAAGCGCTTAGTAGAAATGACTCCAAATCCGAAAATTGAGGGGTTGCAATTTTATTAATAGTACAATGCTAATTTAAAGTTACAAAATTATTTGCATGTAAAAACAAACCATAAAATGCAAAAGAATCACTAAAATGCAGTCCCATCTCAGTCATTCTGGGGTATATTATGTTCCACTGTCCTAACACTGTAGAATTCTCTTAGCAGGACTGGTATCCAAATCTAGCTGTTATCTGTGTGGTCGATCCAGTGATGGATCAAGTGAACCCCTCCTTGTGATGTTAGAATGCCATGAACCAACTTCCAATGTTTATTTCACCTTTTTCAAGTATCTTAATCCATTTCAATCTTCATTATTTATATCCCCTCTTCATTACTGATTGGTTCTTCTTAATATACACATCAAAACTTTTAAGTCCCATCAATATTCATATAGAGTTAAATATTTCATTTTTGCAAATAAAACAAGTTCGGTACATACTAAGAAACACATTATAAACACATTGAAACATACTGAATCACTATTCAAGTGGATATGGGGAATAAAAAAGCTCAACATTACGTGCCAATGTTCTAAAAAAATATTTTTAAATGATTTACTATATTATTAATTAAACAAATGCAAACGAATACCAGGTTTAATGATATTGAAGCATTGATAAAACCACTAAGCCATCATGGCTCACAGCTCTTTTAATTTATTCTTATTTCCAACTGAAAAAAAAGTCAAAAAGTAAAATACCATGTCGAATTTATAAAACAAAATTCAATAAAGAAAAAGGTTCATAGAAATCTCATAAAAATTATAATTACTTGTTCATTTTGGGTGGAAATAAAGCTAGCCAATCAGATCAGGTTAGATTCAAAGCAACCAATCAGGATACAAGTTCCCTTTCGAGTAGGTACAGGTAAGCTAGTCCTTAAATAAGTCCAACCATATTCAGATGGTCACATGATGTTAGAGGACCAATCCAGGTGAAGTATTCGTTTCCATGTTGAGATTCCAGTTTAAGTTCCTAAATAAGTCCCGGGTTTCCGTGGTAAATCACATGCTTGGTTCGGCCAATCATTTGTTATTTATGTTACATTCCGACTAAGGAAATTATGTGATCATGGACATCCAATAGCCGAATCTCAAAAAGTGTTAAAACATTTTCGCCTATGTCTGCCTATGTTCATAATTAACAGTAAAGTAAATTTGAATTATTGCTGTCTTCTACATTCAAAATCCATCCAAATATTTACTTCTAATCTATTTAATTACATCAGTTATATATTTCTCTTTATAATACCTTCTCCAAAAATCTTTGTGTTAAAACATCATCATCCGTATAATTTCTTCTTAATCTGCAGATCTGGCCTTTTAGAAAATTCTTTAACCATTTATGGTGATGACAGCTATTCATATTTATATCTATCGGCAGTATGAAAGGACTGACTTTTAGTGATTCTTTTACATTTTCTATTTTGTTTTTATATGCAAAGAATTGTGTAACTTTTATGTAACATTGTACTATTACTAAAATTGGAACCCTCTGCAAGTTGCAGATTTGGATTCATTTCTACTGAGTGCTTATCTTAGAGCTAACGCAGCTCTAACTTATGTGGGACATTTCTATCATGAAAGAAAATATCCGGAGCAGCAGTTAAAATACCTTTCTTCTCTTTAGTTAGCTTCCAAACAGCTTACATTAAAACAAGAACAAAAATAATAAACAGGCTACACATGCCCTTAGTACACAAATAAGCTTACGCGTTTCGGCATTAACGTCGTACTCATAGCTCTCTGTCTTCCCTCACTTTAAAGGGTTCTTTAAAGGGAATTTAAAAACATCTGATTTGCTAATGGATGATTAGCAAGTTAACTCCTTCATTACAGATTAGACTGACAAATTTGTAATCTATAATGTGTTTAACATTTCCTTATAATTATGTAAATAATAATGTTCATGTTTACACCGACCACCTAGTTGTTTGCAATTAGTAAACCTCCAAGACCTCCCTTGGCAGCCTGAATTAAATACATGAGTGAAATTAAATATTTATATTCATTCAAATTTGTACTTTACTCCTTTATAGTTACAAATGTGTATATTACTCATTGAATGTATTAACTCTATATATAATACTATGTTGCCAGTTCAGGTCTTATTGAAAACATATTTAATTGTTCATAATATGAATATGGTACAAATTCCTAATTTAAACCTAATTTCCACTCCTATGTATATCTAGTTTGTCCCCGCTCATAGGTACAGATTCAAGTAATATTTGCCACATATCACTATGTATACACACAATATGAAGACCGTAGTGTTTAAAAGTGCATATACAATGCCAACATCCAAACAGATACAAGTTCCCAAAGTGAGACCCGTAAAAACTCAAAAAAATTAGTATTAATATAGAAAGAGGGAGGCCAGCTATAGGCTAATGTATCAGAATAACAGAATAATATTAAAATATTAAAATACATTTATTAGGGGGGCGGAGCTAACCGCCAGAGCAGGAGGACGTGCTGTATGGGAGCTCCTCTTTACTTTTATCGAAAAGCTCTGATAATTAGGAGAAAAACCTATGCCTACGAGTCTAAAGGTGGACACTTTAATTGTGGGACAACCTGAGTCACCAGAAGGACCAAACTGTGGGCTCTAAGCCACTTCCATCTGCTGGTACACGGAGCTGGCGTGCGCACACCATATCTCTGCTGGGGAGAGCTGCTATCCGACGGACTGTCTATACCGCTGAAAGCTAAACAACTGAGTCAATTGCACTCGGGAGGGCCGGGGCTCCGCTCTGGAGTGTTATAACAATTTATATAATTGCCAGCTCTGGAGGCACTTTAAACGCCAAACACCTAAGCGCATACTAGCAAATCTAGGACTCTCCGGATCAACACACGGCCCCGGGGCCGACCGCTGACCGGTGACCCCCACAGAACTAGCTGGA
Source organism: Bombina bombina (assembly GCF_027579735.1). Lineage (NCBI taxonomy): Eukaryota > Metazoa > Chordata > Amphibia > Anura > Bombinatoridae > Bombina > Bombina bombina. Next base: position 1,019,389,192 of record NC_069503.1, read on the forward strand.
AAGTTGAGGCGCAGTCTGGCCACAAGTGATTACCTGGTAGTTTGTAGGTGCACCATCACAGATTAGGAGTGAACACCCGCCATCTTCCGGAACCCAAGCGAGCCTACGCAGGAGTTAAGAGACATACACCTCCGCTCCAGGGGGGGTTCATTCACCGCCGGCTCATAACGCTGCATAGAGGGTAAGGCAGACATATAAGCAAAACTTGCTAGTGGTAATAATAATCTATCTACTGGGCCCTGTCCTCCCTCTTATTCAACTTTGAAGCTTATGTGTGACAGTGGGAGACCGCTGTGTCTCAGGTTGAAAGAGGAACATTGGAGGGAGGCCCGGGCTTATTTTCCTATAATATATCAGCCTAAAACCTCATTATTTTTATAAAGATCACAAGAGACTGCACGCAGTATTAACAAGGTGTGCTACATGCCCCCTGTGTGACTTATTAATAGTTCAAGGATTGTGAGACATACCAGCAAACCCCTAAACTATATTACTGGGTCAGTGATACTAAGGAGACTGCCCTGCACACTCAAACTGCAGTATCCCAGGTAATCTGAATAGCTCTAGAGATTGCTGCAAGAGGAGTAAAGTCCCCTTAGCTCTAAACGTACACTGAAGGATACCTAAACCCACTAACTTAAACATTACCACATCTTGCTGCATAGGAGAGGCTGCAAAATATCCCAGAGCCCTAAAATAAACTTCTCCAGCTGGCCACGATCACTATCTAAGCAAGTCAAGACTGTTCTGCAGTTTCCTTCATTTTATTCTTTTTTTTCTCTGCTACCACCACAATTAGGTGACCTTGCTGAGGACACCCTCCTATTCCCACCGCTTCATAATAACACAGGAAACCAACATATCCTTGCACTAGCTGGCCCTCTCTGGTCCAAACTAAAGAATTTTCTAGCCTGGGCCCCCTCCCTCCCTTTCCCGCTGTCACCGTCAGCGGGTCATAACCGACTACCCTTTCCCCACTTCGCCCAATAGGGGGCACGCCCCTGGGAGTGGGGTCTAGTCCACACACTCACGTAAACCAGCCCTGTCCTCAATTCATTTTTGGTTATACCTGAAATATAATGCAAGGCTAGAGGCAAACAAGTAGGGGTGCAGGATAGAGGTCCCCCTCCAGGAGCACTCTAAATTAAGGATTCAAAGTTTACCTACATCAGCTGCAGTAACTAACACCCATACGGTTTATCATGGCCAACATAATGGGGAAAAAACAAAAACCCCAGAAAAACCCCAAAAGGACTCTAACAGATCACTTTCATAACAAACATGGCTCTGACCTAGACAATTCGGAAGATGACTCCAGAGATTCACCCACTTCACTTAATAAACTCTCCAAATCAGAAGGTTGGCATAGAGAGGGTCCCTCTCTCTCCCAGACAACTTTTCTGGACACCATTCAGACCCTGTCTGATAAAATGGATACACATCACACCTCTTTACGCCAAGAGTTTAGACAATCAGTGGCTGAACTGAAAAGAGAAATATCATCAGTGAATGAGCGTACTGAAAACCTGGAGAAGAAACATGAAGATTTAGCTCTTGACCACTCCAACCTTCTCGCCTACTCCCAAAACCTGGCAGAAATGATCACAGAATTAGAAGGCAAACTAGCAGACCTTGAAGACAGGTCCCGTCGTTATAACTTACGGATACGTGGCATACCAGAGTCTGTCACTACAGCAGACCTCCCAACAGGGACTTTTCAAAGAAATAATGGAAACACTCCAACCACAAGACCTACTGATAGATAGAGCTCATAGAGCCCTACGACCCCGAAACTCGATTGCAGACATGCCTAGGGATGTTATACTGAGATTACATTATTTCACAACCAGAGATAAAATACTAAGAGCCTCATTCGCTATCAAAACGCTGAAAAATCCACATAAAGGAATACAGATTTTTCTAGATTTATCCCAGCACACTTTAGCAAGGAGGAGATCCTTCCAGCAGTTCACAAGAGTCCTGAGACACAACAACATTAAATATAGATGGGGATTCCCTGTAAAGCTTTTTCTCCAACACCAGGACAGGTCCTATGTGATCTCCACTCCAGACCAAGGAATGAAACTTCTCCATACCCTAGGTCTTGACCTCACCCAGAAGACGAATCAAAACCTAGAAGATAATTTGGAACCCCTCAACACGTCTGCTCCGGAGTGGAACCCCCGCTCTTCCTCCTCAGGCAAACCTTGCCCAACAAAATAATGATATGAGCTAACACACGGGTACATACCTTACTCTCACTTAAGCTCAAGTACCAATCCACCATACTTCTTCTTCATCAAAACTCCACCTATTTATTTAGACGTTATATGAGCTCACAAACGGGTACATATCTTACTCTTCATTTGCTCATATACACGGATTCACATCAGCTGTTAGTCGGATTGGCTTTTTTTTTTTATGCCCCCACGTCCACTGAGAGCTGCCTTCCTAGAACTCCTACCAAAATAATGATCTAGGACACGGAAGGCACATCATCTTTATTTTTTTAAGTCTACTGATAACTTCAACAGATGACGCTTTCCAGAACTTTTACACCACCATGAGATCATCCGGACATTGCCCTCACCCAGAAGGCAAGCAGGTGAAGTTGACTGTCTTATTAAAGTTTGTTTCTACTTCCTATCTGGTTTAGGAATGACCCTTGCATTGAAATTGTATATCTGAAGGTGGATGTAATTATCTAGATATATTACATATGGTTTATCTTTAAACATATACTTAAGATATAAAAGTTAAATGTTATTTTTGTCTTCCTATGTTCTTTTGCCGGTAGACATGGTTAACTGAATGTCCGCCGCCCTAATATATATCATTACTGTTCATAGTTTGTTTTAATGCTATTCACATTACTCTGTGTATGCTATGACCCTCTTCTCTCTTTGCACATTATGATTTCTGAGACTCTTTACTTTATTGATGCAAACACCCCCTAAACACAACACATGAGAATACTTCCCTCTCTTTATATAGCATACTTGAGCCCCTTAACACCATAATATCACCCCTCCAAGTTACTGTTCTGGAGGGTCCCAATATCCTGACACCCCAACACTTCTCCTCCTGCACTTAAGGCTCCGCCCCCCCCCCTCAACGTGGGTCCTTTACCCACTTTCTGACATTAAGCGGCTCTTGTCCGCTGTACTCTTTTATCCCTTTACCTAACTCAAATATATACAGCTCCACCAACATCACAGGTCACTAAACTATATAGAGATAAACATTTAAACCCCATATCTATATAACCCCAAAGGAGAGAACCCCCCGAATCTCCTCCTACTCACTTAACAACACTCAGTTCATAGTTAGACACAACAAAACATTGAGCACCTCCATTTTCTATCTCTTAATACACAAGGTATGAACTCCCCAACGAAGCGCAGCTTACTTTTTAACTATCTTCACAAAAATAAAACAAGTATAGCCCTGCTCCAAGAAACTCACTGGACAACCATGCCTCACACTCTCCGCACAACCAAGAGGTTCCCTGTAGTGCTAGAAGCGTCATTCACCTCAAAATCTAGAGGAGTAGCCATTCTTATCAATAAAGATATAAAAGTAGAGCACTTACACACCGAAATCGATACCCAAGCCAGATACATCATAGCTGTCTGCAGATTAAATGACCAACTAGTCACTATTGCAAACATATATGCCCCAAATACTCGGCAAATACGCTTCCTCAATAAGATATTATACACCTTAACAGAGATAAAACAGGGAGCTCTCATTTTAGGAGGTAACTTTAACCTCATATGGGATCATAACATAGATAGAATGGGCCCCAAGATCTCCGCAGTGGACAGGTCTATACACCCGCTATCTGGAGCATTCAGATCACTTATTTGCCAATATGACATTTATGATGTGTGGAGATCTCTCCATCCCCAAGGTAGCGATTTCACCTTTTACTCCTCCCCACACAGATCCCACTCCAGAATAGACTACTTTTTCGTACCTCCTAAGTTATTGGATAAAATATCGCATGTTAAGATTGCACCGATCTCTTGGTCAGACCATGACGCCTTACATATGTCTTTTAGTGGCCACTTAACGTATGGGCCTAGCCCACAATGGGAGACCCTCCACCAAGTTAATCATACAAGAGAAAATCAATAGTTTTCTAGAGATAAATGATAATCAACAGACCACTGACGAGATTTTGTGGGCTGCTCTCAAAGTGACACTTAGAGGGCACCTAATAGATATAGAGACTGATTTATGTAAAAAGAGAGGCGAAGCCCTCTCCTCGTTAGTTGCCCAAGCCAGACTTTTGAGACAACGACTCACTGAGAAGTACTCCATTACAGTGAATGACCAACTCCGAGAGATAAATAAACAAATCCAAGAGGTAGAACTGCGGAAGACACACGATACACTAGAGAAATTTAAAATTTTTTTATTATCACTTCAGTAATAAGGCCTCAGCCCTACTAGCTAAAAAATTAAAATACCGCACAGCACAATTAAGGGTACTGACCATCAGAAACAAAGACGGACACCCAGTTTGCGCCCCAAGAGATATAGGCCAAGTTTTCAAAGACTTTTACCAAACATTATACAATATAGAATCAGAACTGGACTCTTCACCTACCTCTCCATCAGACATCTCTGACTATCTTACAAGCCTTCATCTACCGGTACTCGACACAGCACTTTTCCCCACTTTAACAGACCAAATAACTAACAAAGAAGTAACCAATGTAATTAGTTCACTCAAATTAGGGAAATCCCCCGGCCTGGACGGATAGACGGCACAGTTTTACAAAACTTACCAGGTTATCTTAGCCCCCATACTATGTAGAGTATTCCAGGAGATTATGCAAAAGGGCGCTTTTAGTGCAGAATTCCTTGAGGCAACAGTAGTTACCATCCCCAAGCCAGGAAAGAACCCAGAATATTGAAGTAGTTACAGACCCATCTCCCTCCTTAATATTGATATAAAGTTGTATGCCAAATTATTAGCTAATAGAATGTCAAAAGTAATTAACACACTCATACATCCCGATCAAGTGGGATTTATTCCAAACAGGGAAGGCCCAGATGCCACTAGGCGCATATTAGATCTCCTTAGTATAGCATCCAGAGGCGGGGTCCAATTCTTGGCCTTGTCTCTGGATGCAGAGAAAGCCTTTGATAGGGTGAAATGGGTTTATTTATGGGAAACAATGAAGATTTTTAACTTCCCTGCACCTTTTATTAAAGCTGTACAAGCATTATACTCCCATCCCACAGCACGAATCAAAGGCACGGGCTTCCAATCAGAAACCTTCAACATTTCCAATGGAACGAGACAAGGTTGTCCCCTTTCACCCCTCCTCTTCGCGATAGCTATAGAACCCTTAGCACAAGCGATTCGCACAGACCCTAAGGTTGAGGGGTTGACATTCAGAAATCACACGCATAAGATTTCACTCTATGCGGATGATTTAACCCTATTTCTAACCTCCCCAGCGAACTCCCTAAAACAGATATTCAGTATCATAGACACATTCAGCTCCATCAGCTACTACAAATTAAATATAGACAAAACGGAGGCCCTATGCATAAATATACCTGCCCAGACTCTTAGAGGCTTACAAAAGTCACTCAGATTCCAGTGGAAATCTGACTTTATTAAGGTTTTGGGAGTGTGCGTAACCCCAGACCCCACAACCACCATATCAAAAAACTTCACTGACAGGCTCACAGAATTCCATAAACTCCTGAATACATGGTAATTTAGAGAAATATCCTGGACCGGCAGGATGGCAGCTATTAAAATGTCCTTTCTCCCAAAGATAACCTATTTATATAGATGCATCCCATACAACATTCCGAGACCCACTTTGAATAAACTACAAGGCATGATCACTACCTACATATGGAGAGATAAGAGCCCTAGGACTGACACACCTTAGAAAAACCTCACACACAAGGAGGATTAGCTCTCCCAAACCTACTGACATACTTTAATGCCGCCAGACTCTCACACTTACTTGACTGGAACAATAACAAGTAACACTCGTTAGGCTGGTATATAGCTGAATCCTCAATGCTTCCCCCCAACCTAACACTATCTGATCTTTTGTGGATACCCACACACCATAGACATAAATTGGGCCAAATGTATCCCATAATACATGACGCACTGATGTTCTGGGATTCTATCCGACATGAGCCAAATATTTTCCCACACCCTTCCCCCACTCTAACCATAAAGGCAGTTTTGTTCTTATTGCCAGAAGCACACATAGATCTTTGGCAGGACTTACGCATCCAGACCATCAAGTACTTTTACGAGACAGAGGTTTGGATCCCTCACTCCCAATTGTGTATCAAATTTAATATAACCCTGAAACTCCAGTTTGAGACCTTCCGTATGAGTTCTTGGCTACGCTCATGGGGATATCCTAGGAAAGCCCTCAGGACTCCTTCACCATGGGAACAATTGTGGAATAATGCACACTCTGTTAAACACTCCCTGTCCCTACATTACAACCTCCTGTCAACTTCTAAACCATTCCACAAGATTTCCCAACACAGTGCTTGGGAGAAAGAGATTGGATTCATAGTTGATCTCAGTGTATGGAACAGCAGGATCCAACTAACTAGAAAATTACTCCACTGTGCCACCCTATGGGAGCTCTATTATAAACTTACTGTCAGGTGGCACCTTGTCCCTGTTACTCTACATACAGCATATACGTCCCAAACCCCTCTTTGCTGGAGGCAATGTGGACAAACAGGTACTCACATTCACATTTGGTGGTCTTGCCCAAAAATCCAACCTCTCTGGAGGAAAATATATAACATTTTAGGTGACCTCCACATCATTCCCCCCTACTTGCCTGAGATTGCCCTTCTACACATGCCAATACCTACTGTAAATAGCCACAATGACGCACTCACAATTTACCTTTTTATGGCGACTAAATTGGCCATAGCTAGAGCATGGAGAAATAAAACTTCACCTACGTTCACACAAGTATTATCCATAGTTAGACACATCAGGCTAATGGAACAATACTCTTTCAGGGTACTTGATAAGGTTGATCAATACTTCCAGATCTGGCATCCATGGCTTACTCTTTTCCCAGACTAAACTGCACTAAACTAAAACACTAGTGTATCCCACTTGACTGGGATCTCCGCCGCCTCTCCCCTCCCCCTTCCTTCTTACCTCACCTTATTTCTGGACAAACACAAACATACAAATTTGTATACATCTATGATTATCCAACTGTGTATTGAAATCCAGGCCTGGACCAAGGTTACTGTTTATATCTCTGAATATTTGTTCATCCCTGTATAAACCTATTGATGCTAAACCACCTGAGAGCTGTATATCGCATTATATCGCATTATATGCTTTTCTTTTAGTTATCACTTCCTTTAAAACTTGTAAAATAGAGACATAGTATTTATAGGCAAGTAATATTACTCTACAGTAGGCAACGAATACTTAAAGTCTACTCGAGTACATACCTACTACTATTAATCCTGTATACCCGCAATGATCTGAAAGTATACAATTGTAATGTCTTGCACTTGTCTATCTGTTGTTTATTTCGCATTTGTCTGTCTCAATAAAAATTTATATTTAAAAAAAAAAAAAAAATACATTTATTACATTCACATAAACTAGGGTACCCTATGTACATAAAACAATTCAATTGAAAACAATTAAAAAATTAGTTAAAAACAAAAGAGTAAGTGCCCCCCTATTCGTTAAGTTCTGGAATTGAGGACTACAACAGAAGTGACGCGTCACCCGGATGTAACGTAGTTGTCACGTGGTGTTTTCATAGAATACAATATTAAGAATGGATTAACAATCCAGACCATTGTGATAATATGAAGTTTCTACTATGAAGGTTTATAATCCTCAATTCCAGAACTTAACGAATAGGGGGAATCAGCCTATAATAATCATAATATGTCCAATACCGGAAGTGAAAGAGTCAGTAGCCACCATCTTTATTAAGGGCATTAGAGGATTGCCATGATACATGTAATGGCATTTTAAGGCGGGAAATTACAGGAAGTAAAAGAGCCAGTGGCCACCATCTTTATTAAGGGCACTAGAGGGTTGTCATGATACATGTAATGGCAATTTAAGGCGGGAAATTACACCCATCTTGATTGGTCCCTATAGGATATTTAAGCCACACTTTTACTAGCAGTAGACATCTTGAGAAAGGCCCAGCTTTGGGCCGAAACACGTTGATGTACATGTTATAAGTAGTCACTGCTCGAGTTTACATATAGGGTAAGCCTATTTTCAATTAAGTTTATATTCATATTAGCGTTATTGCATTATGTGATTTTTGTTTTCACAGGTACTGCAATTTTTGGATCCTATTGGATTTCTTATTCACTTTTTTCACTTGATTCACTTTTCTCCAATTTTTATTTTTATTTTTTTTATTTTTATTTTTATCAAATATTTTTGATAACCATCTTTATTTTGATTTTTGATTTCTTGGATACCCCATCATACACAAATAATTAATTGTATTCACAAGGCCACATGATCTGTTACACAGGACATTTGTTAAGGATATCATCACATATTAAGACTTTTTATATCATTTGGGACTTAATACACATTTTTTGTGTTTATATGTTTTGGTATTCCCCTCTCTCCTGAGGGGCACTTACTCTATTGTTTTTAACGATATGAAGACCTCTTTAATACATAATATGTTTCATTTAATCTAACTTGAGTATACCACTCACTTTTCTTAATTCATGACTATTTTTATATATGTGGTCAGTTATGAAACCTAATCTAGTTTCAGAAATTAATTAAATCATAGGCCGAATTAAGTCCAGTTGGATGTCTGGTTTTTAGTTGGAATATCCAAAATATTTCCCTCTTGGCAAATGCTCGATCCCTATCCCCTCCTCTCTTGCTAACATATACTGTTTCAATAATGGTCCATTTAAAACTCCTCATGTCTGTATTGTAGACCCTTTTGAAATGCTGGACTAGTGGGGTAGTGAGGACACCGGCCTTTATGTTGGAGAGATGTTCTCTTATGCGTGAACGTGTCTCTCTTGACAACATCCTTACATATTGTAGACGATAGTCCGTACAACTCTCCAAATAGACTGTGTATCTACTTCTACAATTCATGCATTTTTTGTGTGTATATATCTTGTTGGTGACTTCACTTTTGAAGCCCTCACCTTCTATCAAATGCTCGCAAGCTGTGCAAGTGAAGTTGCTGCATCTGTAAACGCCCTTGAACCTAAGCCAAGAGCTAGTGTCTTCCTTAAGTAATGGTTTCAGTTGAGTAGGTGCCAAAATGTTTCCCATTGAAACTCCTCACCTAAAGAAACATTTGCAACCTTTCTGTACTGTATCAGCTAAAGCATCATCTGCTGCTAAAAGCCTAAAGTTCCTCTGAACAATGTTGCAAATCTTGTGATACTGTGTACTGTAGTCTGTAACAAAAAATGTACCTCTAGTTCTTTCTTTTAATAGCTAAGATTTATTTAGCAGTTTTCGTCTTTCAATTAGTGCTACCTCTTTCCTTACACTCACGATCTCTTGTGGCTTATAGCCCTATTACTAAGACGGTCAGTTAATTGGTCGGCGTGTACCTCATACTGCTTGGTACCACTACAATTTTGTTTCAGTCTTACAAACTGACCCTTCACAACTGACCTAAACACCTGTTTTGGATGACTGCTCCTGGCGTGGAGAAGGGTATTACCCGTCATTGGTTTTCTGTAGACCTCAGTCTCAATACCAACATTGGGTATACCCTTAAGGGTGAGATCCAAGAAATTAATTTTAGATTTGTTCAGCTCAAAAGTAAATTCTAACCCAATATTGTTGGTATTCAACCAATCCACAAATTCTTTGGCCTCTTCCTCAGTACCTCTCCACACCAGGAGCAGATCATCAATATACCGCCTATAAAACTGTATATTTTGCCTGAAGGGGTTCTCATCCCCATAGATGTGGGACAGCTCCCACCACCCCATAAAGAGGTTGGCGAAAGAGGGCGCAAATTTTGTGCCCATAGCTGTCCCGCATAGCTGGAGATAGAAATTACCCTCAAATGAGAAATAATTGTGTGTAAGTAGAAACTTGGTTGTCCTCAGTACATACTTCACAAAATCATCAGTATAGCCTGTATTTCTCAATAAAAAAACTCCAGAGCCTACAAACCTCTATCATGGGGTATTGAAGTATAAAGGGCTCTAACATCTATGGTAATCCACATATCATTTTGATCCCAATTTAAATCACACATCAATTTGAGTACATGTGTGGTATCTTGTAGAAAACTTATGAGACCCCCAACTAATGGTTGCAATATGCTGTCCAACCATTGTGACAATCTTTCCAGAAGTGACCCTATACCACTTACGATGGGTCTACCTGTGACTCCCTCCAGCAATTTATGGACCTTTGGCAAATAATAATAAGATCTATGTGTGGAATAGGAAGGACAGGTTTGAAATCTGTAGAGCCTACAACAGGTCAAGAGGTAGATATAGGGGTAGAGGTCATAGAAATAATGGGAACAACACAGATTTTGATTCCAGGAATAATGACTCTGTTAGCAAAAAAGTTGCATTCACTGAAAGTGAGGCAGAATCCTCTGATGAAAGTTCAGCCTCAGGTGGAGAGGAAAACACTATGGTACCCACACAGAGTGCAATAACATTAGTAGAAGAGCCACAGGTAGTGAGACCTAAAACCTTTAATAAGGGATTTCCTCCCATTCTTAAAAAGCAGCATCAAGGGGGTTCAAAATATACCCCTGATTTCTTTCCTAGCTAACGATGTGGGACAAGTGCACAGAAGGGTCGCTCCTAACCATGGGGTATTATACATTTCTATCATATCAATACACTTATGCACTATGGAAGTTTCTTTTTTCTCTCTTTGTGATTACATTTTATTAAGCCTCAGACATAAATTATTAGGAATTTTAATGATGAGAGAAGTAATTGCATTTAACTGGGGTTACTAATTTGGTCAACTCATAGTGGGGGTAAGTTCAATAATGGGGGCCTGTGGGGTTGCATGAGAGGGTTAGAAATAAGGGGATTACACATTAGTTTTAAGGTGATGTTAATTTTTTTTAGGATTTTTATTGTTTAAAATGATAGATGCTACTTTATTACCCATTCCCTGGTTTTACATAGCCCGCATTAATACAGACTGCCCCCTTATTTCAGTTATTTTGACATATTTGCATTTATGGCAATCAGTGTTGACTCGCAAATAACTCCACGGGAGTGAGCACAATGTTATCAATATGGCACACATGAACTAGCACTGTCTAACTGTAGAAACTATCAAAATGCACTGAGATAAGAGGTGGGCTTCAACAGCTTAGAAATTAGCATATAAGCCTACCTAGGTTTAGATTTTAACAAAGAATACCAAGAAAACAAAGCAAATTTGATGATAAAATTTAAATTGGAAAGTTGTATAAAATTGCATGCATCTAAATTATGAAAGTTTAATTTTGACTAGACTGCCCCTTTAATTATGGCAACAAAGTCGCTGTCCCAATGAAAACAAGCCAGGAGAGATTACTTACAGGTTAAAAAGTTCCTAAAAAACGGGGGGGGGGGGGGCGTGGCCAACCGCGAAGGAGACCAGACATGTTTTTATGCAGCTCCTGGTTTTTAGCTTTAATCTTAAGGATTACCTACATATTATTAGTTTTAAATCGCTCTGTTCATGGATGAGACCTGAGATATTCTCTTGCTGCCCAAAATAAGACCAAAATTGCACCACTTTGGGAGATATCAAGACAACTTACGCTGTAAAGTGCAGCCATGTGGTGAGAATTACCACGCTCCATCTTAGATTTCTTCAGCTACAGTAAATCAGCCAAACTAGCTAAAGACAATACGATCTGATGCTTTATTATGGGGGATTACTACTGTTAAATAAGGGCTCTCTTGGCAGATTTGGAACGTCGTATGACACACCAGTTTCATGACCTTAAGTATGGGTTGCAGCGCGGCTTTGAAAACAGGGAAGAGGTGTCAACAGCTATAGTGGAGCGAGCGGATTCTATAGCTCATATGCCGATGCCCACTGCTCAATCCTCTAAGCAACTAAGTGCTGTCACCACTACTGTACACCAGTTGCATGTACCTTATCTCCCCTTGGCCTCCCATATACCGGGAGATCTACTCAACTCTGAGGACACAGTGGAGAATCGATTGCCTGTTAGTAATGTGACCAGATGTGATAACCAGCACCCGGTGAGATCCGGTAAGCGATTGTGCAGTTCTTTATACCTTTATGGGCTCACAGATGACTCTGTGCCTAACATGTACTACAAGCATTCGTCTAGTGCTCTGAGGCTGTCGGGTGGAAGTGAGAGAGTGCTATATATGTATGGATCACTATGTCCTGACAGATTCGCCCTGCAGCACCAGAAGGCCTGCCTTAGCGAGGACAGCGTGGCTATCAGCTAGTGTTTCTCAGCAGCTCCTATGTCCTTAGCCCTCAGAACTGGGATAGGGTAAATGGTTTAGCTGACTCCCCACATGCTTCTTTATCGCTTTTTAGTTGACATGTACTAAGGAGAGCGGAATTATTCTACAAGACTCCTTGACTTTCTGCCATACACCAGAATTCTATCCCACCTTCTTTCCTTTGTGAAATATAGTTTATTAGGGCACTGAGTGTTTATGAAAATGGTTAATAGACAGAGCCTTAGACCCTTTGTTATAGACATCCACATATATAATACAGCATCTAGAGCATTTCTGCAATAGGTTGGTGTATGTTTTGATGGCTCAGCAATGTGAGGCAGTAATCCATGTCTCCCTTGGACTTTCCTCTCATCTAAACGATCCTCATGCATTTCTCTATTCCATTCAATTATACAACCTGGGGATGGAGCAATGGGACTCTTTAATAGATCTGTTAACTGTATAAACTACTTGGTTGTTTGCCATGTACAGCTCTATACATAAAGTTCTTATTATGAATGATGCTGGGGAATTGTACCTTGTTTCATGTGTCTAATAATGGCTCTCATGTTATGATTACTTTATTTAGTTTTAACCTAGTACTATTAGTTATCTGAACATGTTTATCTGTGTGGGACAATTCTTTGGACCTCAAGTTACAAGTTTTAGCTAAAATATAGTTTGTTTTACATTTGCCCACAAATACATGTTTTTGCTTCCTTGCTATTATGCTCACTTAATGTATTTGATATTCTTTGTTCCCATAATTGTTTATAAGGTCATGTTATGCCTCTGAAACTTGTATAATTCTTTTCATGCTGCGGGTTTATCTAGGGCTTCAATCTCTGTTAAGTAGGTGTTAAAAGTTATTTAGTCGGGTGATAGAGCCTTATACTTTATTTAAAATAACCCTACATAACTAATTGTCTGGCTAGGGAGACTTATACTGTATGGAGGTCACCCCAATGCGTACACTAACATTACTTCACTAACACAATAATATGGCTAGAACCATTATTAACCTATATCCTGGCAGCTACATCACAAGTACTGGGTTTGGATTCTCTGGGGTATATTGACCTGCTTGTTTTCTGTACTCCTCCTATATACCTTCTGTACATTTTTCTGTACTCCTCCTATATACCTTACTTAAGGCGCTGATTTAGTCAAAAATGTTATTAACTAGCTTTACATACACCCAAGTCTCAAGTATTACTAGGACAGTTTATTATAACCCCTCAGGATATTGGCTTCTAAATATAATCATTACAATTAAGGCCTTAATAATAAAAAGCAGTTAAAAACTACTCTAGACCATCTTCTCTGATATTGTATATTCCCAGCAGGTCAGATCTCATTAAGCCCAATTTACTTACTATCAAGTCTCACGAACCAACATAACGTGACAATCATACTTGGCCATAGAGGTTTCCTAATTCTGAAGGAGGTTGTCTGTTTTGTACATGTCTAACCTTTGCCACCTCTGACTACGATGGTACTGATGGCTGTAGATTATGATATTCAGAACACTAGTTCAATATGGCCCTCAGACAAAATAATGTGTATGTTACCCACATTTATTAACTCAACCGAACGACTGGGCAGTATGTACAATGTGCTGATATTTTCGTTATTATCTGTTATCTGGCCTCAATGATACACTAGTACAATAGGTTCCATACGTAAGCAATTACTGCTGATTTAGGTAGATTATTTGGGCATATCCTGCTAGAGTTTACCCTTAATCTAATATGTTTCATAACTCTGTATCAGAACATGTATATTATTGATGACCTTCCGTATCGCTATTTTTGACACCCCACCTATGTATATTTAAGTTTATTAATCATTACGTAGGCACATGGTTAGAACCATCATTACATCATATAGCCTACTAGTTATATAGTAAACCCATATGTTTCGAAATCCCCTTACTATTTGAATATGCATCCATATCAGTCACTAACCTATATATATATAATGCTAACCCCTGCTGACGCATTCCCCTATGGACTCCTAGACATATCAAGATGTTAATTGGAGTATAACCTTCACCGACATTATCTCATTTAACTAATTCTCCAATAACATTTTTTTAGGAGGTCCTACTATATCTTATATCGTATATGACATCTGACTGTAGATATAGATATTTGTGTTTATACTTATGGCCCCGCCCTCCAACCCTCCCCTTATATTGATAGCGGTGCTTACCCGCTGAAATCCCTCCTCCCCATAACGTATACCCATTCCTTCTCTTCTTGCAGCTCATAAAGAGCTATCTATCTGACCTCCAGTTATTTGCTATATACACAAGCCATTTGGCCTAAAACTTAAGATTTCAATAGGTCAGGCACCTATACTAATCTATCATAAAATCGAGGTTTCATCTGCCTATCTATTGTGATTCATATAATCGTTGAAATATGTTGTTCAATTGTATTTGTATTATTCTCCAGTACCAAAAGGCGGTTTATGTTTTATGTCTTATGTATATTATGCAAAACCTCAATAAAAAAATATTTAAAAAAAAAAAAGTTCCTAAAAAACGAAAAAGGCACAGCAGACAGTCGATACAGCTGACGCATTTCCTGCCTCAATGGCAATTCATCAGAGCTGAGAAACAAGTGTCACCAACAGCTGTTAAATCCCAACACTCATACACACTCTTCATAGAGCACCAACTATGGCTATATGGCTGATTTTGTAGTTTCTCTGTTTCTTAATTACAAAGTAACGGGTGATTATGTCCCAAAGCACCGTTTGTTTAAGTCTGTGTAGTAAAAACTTGCTGATAAAGCAGTTCCTCAAACTGTATATTCAATATTTATAACGATGGTGTAAAAGGATACAAGCAAGTATTGACTTAATATTAAATAACACAGGTAAAGTTAAGCATCCACAGACATATAAAAACAAGTTTCATGTAACAGTACCTTTGGCTTTTATCACCTTCAATGTTAGATCCCCACACCGGAAAAAATTGGTAACTTTAGACTTAAATGTCAGCCGGTCCTACTCACTGTAGGGAAGGGAGAAACCGTTATAGCCGTGATGCTTACTTTTGGCTCCAGGACGCCATTGTCAGGAATCCACTCCATGATTTCTCTCTCACCTAAACTTACCTGCTCAGCTACACCACTCCCCTATTTAAGGCTTCTGTGCACCTTAAACAGGTGCTTAGTTAAAGTTGTTTCCAGCTAGATACTACACCATAGTCCTGTGTTTTACCTTACTCAGGACCAAACAAGCTATACTCCAAGTATAAATTTGAAGATTATTCTATTCCTGCTTTAAAGACTGAAACCGCAAGAGATTTTGTGTGACAAGCTACTTCAGCCTTCAGCTCAACTACTACCTGCTGTTTCAAATTCCCCATTGAACCGTTGCAAGGCATAACAAGTTTCCCTCAACTCTCACAGGGGACATCACTCTGCATCTCTACTTATTCATCTCTCCGGATTTCTAACCGCTCACTGGAGAAGCAGAACCAAGACTTTGCAACAAGAAAAAACATTCCGGTTGTTCACAGAACTTAGTCACGCCCACCGGGCTCCTTGCAAGCTACACCTAGAGGATACACCCAGAGCTCTGAGGTAAATTGCTTAAACAACATCCACAGTTAACCTGCTTGTACTTTGTTACTGAATATTACTTACTGTGAGCGGCTCCGGTAACGGACATTGACCACGCCCCTTCAGGGTTGGTCTATAGTGAGACAGGCTGTCACTCAGAACACACAGACTAAACAAAGACAGGCTTGTAAGCTGCAGCATCTAATCTCTCTGCTACAACTTGTACATACTTTGCCTGAACACTTCTTGCATAATACCTTACTAAGTTTAATCCTGTCTTTCATACAGTGAACTTTGCTGAACTTATTAACTTGTAAATATTGTGATCTCAGAACTTTACTTTAACTTTTTGCTCATAACTCTCTTGACAATAGAAGAATCAGTAACTTATGGGTTTAGAACTGGACATTAATAGCTTAGGCTCCAAATGAGTTTCCTGCTTACAAAAAGCACTTCATCAGGTGCTTCATCATGATGAAGTGCTTTTTGTAAGCAGGAAACGCGTCGGAGAGCAGCTCCTGTGTGCTAGGGTGTATTCACTGAGAAGTGTGCTTGGATATGTTTTAAAGGATGCAAAAAAGTCTTGATATTTTACCTTAACTCCTCTGTGCAGCCTATTATCCTCCTTTATCTCTTTGGAAATATTTGCTGTTAAATCCCTATGGGTGGTGGTCAATTCTACCAATCATAGTGCAGTCTACATATTCATACAAATTAAAGCTATCACTGACCAACACCTAAACAAATACATCGATGTACATAAACAAATATATACAATTTACTTAACAACTTATTCTAACACTCATTTAAAAAGCTATAAATAAACTGTGGGAAAGTGTATGCAATTTAACCATAATGAATCAAAGGCACATTGTAAGTAAACAGTTCAAAAAGTACAATCTTATAGCAAATAGTGATGTCCCGAACTGTTCGCCCGCGAACGGTTCACAGCGAACATAGGTTGTTCGCGTTCGTGTTTGTGGGCGAACACATGGCGATGTTCGATCCGCCCCTATGTGTCATCATTGTGGAAACTTTGACCCTTTATGTCACAGCCGCCTGACACATTAGAGCCAATCAACATCAGACACTCCCTCACAGACACTCATAACGACCTTGCTTTTTTAATGAGAGGACGTGTTGTGTTTTTGCTCCTGACATTAATAGGAAAAACATAGCTAGGCTAGTATATTTACAGTCCAGAAGGACTCCACTCATCTCTGCTGCAAGCACAGCACCCCAAAAAGCCCTTTTTAGGGCTATATTTCGTGCCGTTTTTTTTTTTTTTTTTTTTCTTTATTAGCATTTGCCTGGCTTTCAGCTGTGTGTTTAAGGCTCACAGCATATGCTGTGACTACTGCCACCACTGATATCTCCCTAACAACATTAGTTTAAATTTAACTAACCCAAAAATATAATTATTTTTCTAGTGTAATTTTTTTTCATTTTCTATCAGGCCAGTGTCACACAGCATATACTCTGGTTCATTGCTCTGTGCCAGCCAGCAGCCAGCAGTGTTAATATCCGTTTATAACATTATTTTTAATTTAAAAAAAAAACACAAAAAAATATTTTTCTAGTGTAATCTAATTACATTTACTATCATGCCTGTGTCTGTCAGGCTCACTCAGCATTAATATACCTCTTTTTTTTCAGTCTTTTGGTTAATTGGTCTGTGCCAGGCAGCCACCCAGCACTCATATCTATTTTTCTTTCACCTTAATTTTAATATATATAAAAAAAAAAGTTTAAATTTGTTTGCTAGTGTAATCTAATATAATTTTCTATCCGGCCTGTGTGTTTTGCTGACATAGAGAGCCTACTGTGTTTACTTGCTGCCCTCCCTAGTCTATGAGCCACGACTCATATGTGTTTAACCTTTTTTTAATTACCCCCCAAAAAATAATTTCAATCATTTTTCTAGTGTAATCTAATAGTATTTTCTATCAGGCGTGTGTGTATCCGACATACAGAGCCTACTGTTTTTAATAGTTGCCCTTCCAAGGCTATCAGCCACGACTCATATGTATGTGCTTAACCTTTTTCTTAAAATTTCCAAAAAAAAGTCTTTAAATCATTATGCTAGTGTAATCTAATTGTATTTTCTATCAGGCCTGTGTCTAACTGTCTATCTGACTTACACAGCATACTGTTGTTATAATTGCTGCCCTACGTAGCAGCCAGCCAGTGCGACCACTCATAGAGTCATATGTGCATTGCACTTCTTAACATAATTTTAATATTAAAATCTAAAATTTTAAAATATTTTGCTAGTGTAATGTAACTTAATTTTCTATCAGTCCTGTGTTTTTGTCACTTACACAGCATACTGTGTTAAATTACTGCCCTACCTACCATCCAAGACTCATATCTGCCAGCCTGTCTGCCAGGCCCAAGTAGCAAATTAGTGGCACCAATCACAATTCTTGTAACAGTAATAAAAAATAAAAAAAACATAATTTTTTGGACTGCAAATATTCAGTCTCCTAGGGCCATTGAATTTCATTTACCTCCTGCCTGCCACTGCCAGCCTTTTGTGCCAGGCCGTCTAGCCAACTATTTACACCAATCATAATTGTTGTCACAGTCAGACAGTATAGTTATTAATTTAAATAAAAAAAAATTTTAGTGTTGATCTTAACCCTCAGTTTGATCGTGCCTTTGAATTGCACTTTTCTACAGCCTTCCAAGTCTGTGTGCCAGGCCTACTTAAAAAATATTTACACCAATCATATTTGTTGTGACAGTATTCTAATAATTAAAAATTAAAATTTTTGGTAATAATTGCTGTGATTTGAATCGTCAGTTTGCTGGTGCCATTGAATAGCACTTTCCTCCTGCCTTGCAGCCTGCTGTGAGCCAGGCCCACCTAGCCAATTGTTGTCAGCAATCATATTTCTGTTAACAGTATTTCAAAAATTGTCAATCATCACTGTTTAGACTGTCAGTAATCAGTCTCCTAGTGTCCTTGAATTGCATCTCCCTCCTGCCTGCCATCCTTTTGTGCCAGGCCGTCTTGCCAACTATTTACACCAAACCAAATTTTTTGTCACAGTATAGTTACTAATTAAAATTAAAAAAATCTTTATTGTTGATGATCTTAACCCTCAGTTTGCTCGTGCCTTTGAATTGCACTTTTCTACAGCCTTCCAAGCCTGTGTGCCAGGCCTACTTAAAAAATATTTACACCAGGGGGGGCGTGTCCGACCATTGACCAAGATGGCTGCTTGCCACATGGGCTGAGATATAGTGCAATCAAATCCGTTGTTTGTTGCCTATCTAACGCATAATCTATAGCCACTCTGAGTGGTATTCTACACCGGAACACCTGGGGAACAGATTTATATATACTTATTCCACGGCAGTCCAGCCCAGCAGACCATACTAGAGGAGGTGCACAGCGGAGGCCTAACTACGGCCTGAACCTTCATCTACCCCTCCTAAAACCTGTTTGAGGTTACAAGTACGCAGATACTATTACCGTCCTAAACCCTTGCTTTGAGAACAGCTATTTTTCAGTAAAGGTCACATTATTCTTTTGTTTTGTTTTTCCTATTGTGCTGAAGAACGATCTTTGGAATATAGACATATTGTGGGGATCGAGTGGTAAAGCATGGCACTAACTGCGAGGGTAGCAGCTGACTTATGCAGTCTCCTAGATACATTCCAGATTGCTATACTTGATGCGCTACAAGACGCACTTACTACATTTGCAGCTAACACCACAACAGAAGCACCTGATTGTTTCCGCAAGAAAGCGGATCAGCCCAGGGAACCTCACTGGCAATGTTCGGCCATTTCAGTTGATATGCTTGGCCAGGAGACTGAGGATTCATCCCCGGTGTGGGAAATAGTACCAGACCAGCCTGTGACGGCTTCAGATGAAGTTCCAGCTATGCGAGGTGAGAGAGCGGCCTATTCCGTCCTTGCTGTTTTATGTGAGCTGGGGACTCTACCTAATACCAGTATGACATGTGAGGAGTATACCTCGTCAGACACATGCACTTATTTGACAAACAGTGCTGTTCAAGCTAAGACGGGGAACCGATGTGGTAAAGCTCTATCCTTAAATATGGCTCTGAACTTTGGTCTGCTACCAGGCACATCCCTGCGAATTCCTCCATACAACACGGGTCCGGTTTGTTTAATTTCAACACTCGGCTACACTATAAAGTCCACTCTCACCTCCTTTAACGCAACGGGAATAGGATAGATGTTGCCTAGCCCTAGTGAATCCACGGAAAATCATAGGGATGAGAGACTTTCCTATGGGCCCATATTATAAATTTCTAATGCAAGACATTTTTTCTCTATTCAGATATATATTTTTTTGAGGTTCTTATCATATATGAGTGGATACTTTGATATCTGATTTCAATACACCGCTGATCAATAAGACTTTTTTTTTTTTTTCTTACACTTGAATTGAGAGCCCTGTGTTTTTCACCCAGTGGATGTCATCAGACAGTAAATATAATGCACAAATAGTTCATCTATCTTTGAGCTGCTTAGTCGCGGCAATTATATTAGATGTTTTCTAGTTGTAGTATCGAGACTATAGAATATCGCAGCTAGAGTCAAATTGTAGATTTTCATTCTGGCCACTAGAGGGGAGCAGAGGACTAGCTAAAGTTAGTCTCCTTTCAGATAGGAAGGATTATAAACTATATCTATTAGGCAACCAAATCTTTTCTAGGTCCCCCAGTCTTTTTTTTAAATTTGGCTGTAATATTGTTGTAAGCTTGTTGTACTTAGTTAAAGTGTTTACTTGAGCCTGGAGATTAGAGAGAATTATAGTCTATAGACCCTATTTTTACTCTATTAGTCTTGCCCTAGTATATCTGCGGCTCCTCTAAATTTAAATCCGTTCCCCCTTCCTTAACTCCTGTTTATTCCTATAAACAGTGGAACGCAGATTCCTTAAGACCTCTTCCCAATATCTACACAGACACAAAACTGTGTGACTTGTTGCTACAAAGCTATCTCCCTTCCCCTAATTTTTGATAGTCGCTTATACTACATGTAATGGAAAGATAAACCATAGTTAAGTTTCAGTTGTTTCAAGGACACTTATTACACCTAAAAGAGATCTTCTGACTATCCCTAATTTTTAAAGTCCATTTTCTAGGTGACCCACTATGGTAGATGGTATTTTATATATATACAGGTAGTTATAGTTGTGGGGACCCGCAAGAGGTCCTATATGTTAAAAATTGGAAAAAATTTGAGGTTAAGCTTGCAAGCCCATTTATCATATAGATTATATTATTTTGCTAGCATTACTTTGAGATCTTAGCTTCCTAGTGCCTATAGCTAGTGAAATGTAAGCTAATGTTTATGCCTTATACTAATGATGTAATATGTTCAATGTATGAATAGTATTGTTTATATCTAATCTGACCCCATGGGTTGGGGCCCTATTTTTGTGATTATTTTATGTTGTATTTTTCTTTTGTTTTCCTCAATTAAAAAAAAAAAAAAAAAAAAAATATTTACACCAATCATATTTGTTGTGACAGTATTCTAATAATTAAAAATTAAAATTTTTGGTAATAGTTGCTGTGATTTGAATCGTCAGTTTGCTGGTGCCATTGAATAGCACTTTCCTCCTGCCTTGCAGCCTGCTGTGAGCCAGGCCCACCTATCCAATTGTTGTCAGCAATCATATTTCTGTTAACAGTATTGCAAAAATTGTCAATCATCACTGTTTAGACTGTCAGTAATCAGTCTCCTAGTTTCCTTGAATTGCATCTCCCTCCTGCCTGCCATCCTTTTGTGCCAGGCCGTCTTGCCAACTATTTACACCAATCCAAATTTTTTGTCACAGTATAGTTACTAATTAAAATTAAAAAAATCTTTATTGTTGATGATCTTAATCCTCAGTTTGCTCGTGCTTTTGAATTTCACTTTTCTACAGCCTTCCAAGCCTGTGTGCCAGGCCTACTTAAAAAATATTTACACCAATCATATTTGTTGTGACAGTATTCTAATAATTAAAAAATAAAATTTTTGGTAATAGTTGCTGTGATTTGAATCGTCAGTTTGCTGGTGCCATTGAATAACACTTTCCTCCTGCCTTGCAGCCTGCTGTGAGCCAGGCCCACCTAGCCAATTGTTGTCAGCAATCAAATTTCTGTTAACAGTATTGCAAAAATTGTCAATCATCAATGTTTAGACTGTCAGTAATCAGTCTCCTAGTGTCCTTGAATTGCATCTCCCTCCTGCCTGCCATCCTTTTGTGCCAGGCCGTCTTGCCAACTATTTACACCAATCCAAATATTTTGTCACAGTATAGTTACTAATTACAATTAAAAAAATCTTTATTGTTGATGATCTTAACCCTCAGTTTGCTCGTGCCTTTGAATTGCACTTTTCTACAGCCTTCCAAGCCTGTGTGCCAGGCCTACTTAAAAAATATTTACACCAATCATATTTGTTGTGACAGTATTCTAATAATTAAAAATTAAAAATTTTGGTAATAATTGCTGTGATTTGAATCGTCAGTTTGCTGGTGCCATTGAATAACACTTTCCTCCTGCCTTGCAGCCTGCTGTGAGCCAGGCCCACCTAGCCAATTGTTGTCAGCAATCATATTTCTGTTAACAGTATTGCAAAAATTGTCAATCATCACTGTTTAGACTGTCAGTAATCAGTCTCCTAGTGTCCTTGAATTGCATCTCCCTCCTGCCTGCCATCCTTTTGTGCCAGGCCGTCTTGCCAACTATTTACACCAATCCAAATATTTTGTCACAGTATAGTTACTAATTACAATTAAAAAAACTTTATTGTTGATGATCTTAACCCTCAGTTTGCTCGTGCCTTTTAATTGCACTTTTCTACAGCCTTCCAAGCCTGTGTGCCAGGCCTACTTAAAAAATATTTACACCAATCATATTTGTTGTGACAGTATTCTAATAATTAAAATTTAAAATTTTTGGTAATAGTTGCTGTGATTTGAATCGTCAGTTTGCTGGTGCCATTGAATAACACTTTCCTCCTGCCTTGCAGCCTGCTGTGAGCCAGGCCCACCTAGCCAATTGTTGTCAGCAATCATATTTCTGTTAACAGTATTGCAAAAATTGTCAATCATCACTGTTTAGACTGTCAGTAATCAGTCTCCTAGTGTCCTTGAATTGCATCTCCCTCCTGCCTGCCATCCTTTTGTGCCAGGCCGTCTTGCCAACTATTTACACCAATCCAAATTTTTTGTCACAGTATAGTTACTAATTACAATTAAAAAAATCTTTATTGTTGATGATCTTAATCCTCAGTTTGCTCGTGCCCTAGAATAGCACTTTTCTACAGCCTTCCAAGCCTGTGTGCCAGGCCTACTTAAAAAATATTTACACCAATGATATTTGTTGTGACAGTATTCTAATAATTAAAAATTAAAATTTTTGGTAATAGTTGCTGTGATTTGATGCCTCAGTTTGCTGGTGCCATTGAATAGCACTTTCCTCCTGCCTTGCAGCCTGCTGTGAGCCAGGCCCACCTAGCCAATTGTTGTCAGCAATCATATTTCTTTTAACAGTATTGCAAAAATTGTCAATCATCACTGTTTTGACTGTCATTAATCAGTCTCCTAGTGTCCTTGAATTGCATCTCCCTCCTGCCTGCCATCCTTTTGTGCCAGGCCGTCTTGCCAACTATTTACACCAATCCTAATTGTTGTCACAGTATAGTTACTAATTCAAATAAAAAAAATCTTGATTGTTGATCTTAATCCTCATTTTGCTTGTGCCATTGAATTGCACTTTTCTACTGCCTGCCAGCCTGTGTGCCAGGCCCAACTATCCAATTAGTGCTAGCAATCATATTTCTTTAAACAGTATTGCAAAATTTGTCAATCAACACTGTTTTGACTGTCAATCTGCAGTCTACTAGTGCCCTTGAATTGCATTTTCCTCCTGCCTGTGTGCCAGTCCCAACTAGCCAATTAGTGCCACCACTCATATTTATTGTAACAGGATTGGAATTTTTCTTAATCATAACTGTTTTGACTGTGATTCTTCAGTCTCCTAGTGCCATTGAATTGCAGTTTCCTTTCTCCCAGCATGTGTGCCAGACAGGCTCATTTGCCAAATAGTGCCCAACAATCATATTTGTTGCCACAGTACTAGTAATATTTCAAAAAATTAACAATTTGTGATTTTTAAAACATCTGTCTTTTTTGTTGTTGTCAGTCTCACAGCGTATACTGTGCCCACTTTCACAGTGCCACCACTCAATTGGTGTAATAGTATTGTTAGTGTCCATTTAAAAAAAAATGACAGGCAGAGGCAGGCCACCCCACAGGTTCCGTGGTCGTGGTCGTGGTGCTGTGATTCCTTTAGACCCTACAAATATGCACATTGTTCAGACGCCGGGTGCCAGGGGGGATGCAAAAACTTCTGAGGAGGACCTAGTTGAATGGCTAACACAGGAAACCCAATCTTCTTCAGCTTCCGCTGCTAGTCCTCCTAACCTTGACGCACCATCTAAGTCCAGCTGTGCTTTGGGCAGGTCTCAAGTGACCAGTGCCACTCCGCCGCCTGTCGCCACCACCAACACTAGCACCACAGCCGCTTCACTTGATCTGTCACAGGAGTTATTGACACATCATTTTGAAGAAATGAGTGATGCGCAACCATCATTGACAGAGGATGTAGAGAATAGTGATCAGTCTCAGTCAGGCAGCATTACCGACATGGAGGTACGGTGTGATGATGATGATGATGTTGTACCCGCTGCTGCTTCCTTTCTTGATGTTTCAGATACAAGTGAAGCGGTTGATGATGATGTGTCGGTGGATGTCACGTGGGTGCCTGCTAGAAGAGAAGAAGAAGAGGGGGAAAGTTCAGATGGGGAGACAGAGAGGAGGAGGAGGAGACGATTTGGAAGCATGGGGTGGTCGTCTCAAGGAGCTAGTGGCACAGTCAGACAGCATGCATCGTCACCAGGGGTCAGCCAGACAGCCCGCCGACGCCCATCAACGCATGCTGTTGCCACCACCAGAATGCCATCATCGCAGAGCTCAGCAGTGTGGCATTTTTTTTGTGTGTCTGCCTCTGACAACAGCGATGCCATATGCAACCTGTGCCAAAAGAAACTGAGTCGTGGGAAGTCCAACAGCCACCTAGGTACAACTGCTTTGCGAAGGCACATGGTCTCCCATCACAAAGGCCGATGGGAAGAACACATGAGTAGAAGCAGCACACAAAGTGAAAGCCGCCCTCCTCCTCCTGCTCCAGCATCTTCAGCCACGTCAACCAGTGCTGTCCTCCTTGCCCCCTCTCAACCATCCTCCACTCAGTCTCTCTTACGTAGCAGTTCCTGGTCATCTGCCCACAGTCAGGTGTCAAGGACATGTTTGAGCGTAAGAAGCCAATTTCTCAAAGTCACCCCCTTGCCCGGCGTCTGACAGCTGGCTTGTCTGAACTCTTAGCCCGCCAGCTTTTACCATACAAGCTGGTGGAGTCTGATGCTTTCAAAAAATTTGTATCTATTGGGACACCGCAGTGGAAGGTACCTGGCAGAAATTTCATTTCACAAAAGGCAATCCCAAACCTGTACTCTGTTGTGAGAAAGGAAGTTATGCATGTCTGGCACACAGCGTTGGGGCAAGGGTCCATATGACCATGGATAGCTGGTCTGCAAAGCATGGTCAGGGCAGGTATATCACCTACACTGCGCATTGGGTAAACCTGCTGACTTCTGACAAGCATGGAATGCGTGGCTCTGCAGAAGAGTTGGTGACACCGCCACGACTTGCAGGCAGGCCTGCTGCTACCTCCTCTACTCCTCCTACTCCATCCTCTTCCATAACCTCTTCCTCGGCTGAGTCCTCTTCAACTTCTGCGTCTTGCTCCACATCTATGGCACCCCCTCAGCTCCCCAGGTACTATGCTACATCCCGGGTACGGCAGTGTCACACCGTCTTGGGGTTGACTTGCCTGAAAGCGGAGAGTCACACCGCACCAGCACTCCTGACCGCCCTGAACGCACAGGTGGATCAGTGGCTGACTCCGCACCAACTGGAGATTGGCAAGGTTGTTTCTGACAATGGAAGTAATTTGGTGGCGGCATTGAAATTGGGCAAGTTGACACATGTGCCGTGCATGGCACATGTGTGTAATCTGATTGTACAACGATTTGTCCATAAGTACCCAGGCTTACAGGACGTCCTGAAGCATGCCAGGAAGGTGTGTGGCCATTTCAGGCGTTCCTACACGGCCATGGCGCACTTGTCTGATATCCAGCGTCGAAACAACCTGCCAGTGAGGCGCTTGATTTGCGACAGCCCGACACGGTGGAATTCAACACTCCTAATGTTTGACCGCCTGCTCCAACAAGAAAAAGCTGTTAATGAGTATTTGTATGACCGGGGTGCTAGGACAGCCTCTGGGGAGCTGGGGATATTTTTGCCAAATTACTGGACGCTCATCCGCAATGCATGTAGGCTCATGCGTCCTTTTGAGGAGGTGACAAACCTTGTCAGTCGCACCGAAGGCACCATCAGCGACATCATACCATTTGTTTTCTTCCTGGAGCGTGCCCTGCGAAGAGTGCTGGATCAGGCAGTAGATGAGCGTGAAGAGGAAGCGGGAGAGTTGTGGTGTCCATCACCCCCGCAAACAGCCGAATCAGCATTGCTTGCTGGACCTGCGGCAACGCAGGAAGAGGATTGTGAGGAAGAGGAGTCAGAGGAGGAATGTGGCTTTGGGGAGGATGAGGAGGAGGAAGACCGAGCACAACAGTCATCCCAGGGTGCTCGTTGTTGTCACCTCTCTGGTACCCGTGGTGTTGTACGTGGCTGGGGGGAAGAAGATACCATCAGTGAGATCAGTGACGAGGAGGAACGCGACATGATTAGCTCAGCATCCAACCTTGTTCAAATGGGTTCTTTCATGCTGTCGTGCCTGTTGAGGGACCCTCGTATAAAAAAGCTGAAGGAGAATGACCTGTACTGGGTGTCCATGCTCCTCGACCCCCGGTATAAGCATAAAGTGTCTGAAATGTTACCAAATTCCCGCAAGTCGGAAAGGATGGAGCATTTTCATAATAAATTAAAAACTATGCTTTACACAGCGTATAAGGGTGATGTCACAGCACCACGGGAATGTAACAGGGGAAGAGATGAAATTAATCCTCCTCCTCCCACAACCACGGAGGCAAGGACCGGGCACTTTCCTGACGTCTTGTTAATGGAGGACATGCGTACCTTTTTAACTCCCATGCACCATCAGAGCCTTTCGGGATCCAGCCTTAGAGAAAGACTCAACCGACAGATAGCAGACTACCTAGCTTTAACTGCGGATCTCGACACTCTCAGGAGCGATGGACCCCTTGACTACTGGGTGTGCAGGCTGGACTTGTGGCCTGAGCTATCCCAATTTGCAATGGAACTTCTGGCCTGCCCCGCTTCAAGTGTCCTATCCGAAAGGACTTTTAGTGCAGCAGGAGGTTTTGTCACTGAGAAGAGAAGTCGCCTAGGTCAAAAAAGCCTTGACTATCTCACTTTTATAAAAATGAATGAGGGCTGGATCCCGAAGGGACTGACATTGGGCGATACATTTGAATAAAAAACTACTGATGACGATATGAGCTGCCTTGGGCTACAACTGGTACACAGGCTGGCCTTTTTTTTTTGGTTATAAAGACGGAGGACTTGCTTGACTTATCCGCCAACAACTACTGTTCAAGCCACAAGCTTTTAGGGCACTTTATAAATGTTTTACAAACATCGATTTTTCTGGCCGCTGCTACAGCAGTTGCTCCAACAATACCCCAATTTTTCAGTCATTTGTACATTCCTAATTTTTCTGGCCTCTGCTGCATCTTTGTGGGTACAAAACTCAAATAAAAAAAATAATGCACATAACACTAGTGATTGAACTGTTATGAATTGTACAACTTTACACACCACTCATATCCGGTGTACCATTCAATTGAACGCAAAATGCAACAAATTTGAAAGAGTAGGACCGACCAAGCATCTTTATCCGTCTCTTGGTTGCTCTAAATTATCTCCGTGTTCCATCTATGACATACCTGTACTCTATTGTGCAAAAAGGTAGCATATGTTGTGTTTCATGCTGTTGTGCCTGTTGCGGGTCGTGGCCCATGATATAAAAAGGCTGAAGGAGAACGATCTGTAGTAATGGGTGCCCCATCCAGTTTTTAGAAAAATGTTCCTGGTTCCTCTCAATTATCTTTGGGTTTCTAAAATGGATGCCATACCTGTACTCGCTTGTGCAAAAGGATGGCATATGTGGTGGTATTTCCTGCAGTTGTTTCTGTTGAGGGTGCTGGACCCTCTTATAAAAAAGCTGAAGGAGAACGACCTGGAGTGGGAGTCCAAGCATGGTTTTTGGTGCTATTTCACTTTTACAAACAATTATCTGTGGGTTTCACAAATCAATGCCGTACCAGTACTCTATTGTTCCAAAGTATGCCATATGTTCTCTTTCCTGCTGGTATTTTGTTTGAGGGTCCTGGACACTCTTATAAAAAGGCCTAAGGTGAAAGAGGTGTACTGGGTGTCCACTCTTTTTTATTTTCTATTTCTCATTTGACCAAAATTATCTCTGGTTTTGTAAAATCAATGCCGTACCTGTACTCTATTGTTCAAAAGGATGCCATACGTCCTCTTTCCTGCTGGTGTTTTTTTTTGAGTGTCCAGGACCCTCTTATAAAAAGGCCTAAGGAGAAAGAGGTGTACTGGTTGGCCACTCATTTTTATTTTTCTATTTAACAATTGAACAAAATGATCTCTGGGTTTGTAAAATCAATGCTGTACCTGTACTCTATTGTTCAAAAGGATGCCATACGTCCTCTTTCCTGCTGGTGTTTTTTTTGAGGGTCCAGGACCCTCTTATAAAAAGACCTAAGGAGAAAGAGGTGTACTGGCTGTCCATCTAATCATTTTTTTATTCAAATTTACATTTAAAAAAAAATTTCTATGGGTTTCTAAAATCTATGCCTTTCCTGTACTCTATTGTTCAAAAGTATGCCATATGTCCTCTTTCCTGCTGGTTTTTTGTTTGAGGGTCCTGGACCCTCTTATAAAAAGGCCTTATGGATAAAGAATTGTACTGGGTGTCCATCCAATCATTTTTTTAATTAAAATTCACGGTTGCAACAAATTATCCCCGGGTTTCTAAAATCAATGCCTTTCCTATAATCTTTTTTTCACAAAGGATGCCATATGTCCTCTTTCCTACTGCTGGTTTTGTTGAGTGTCCTGGAGCCTCTGCTAAAAAGGCCTAAGGATAAAGAAGTGTACTGGGTGTCTATTCAATGTTTTTTTAGATTTCACGGTTGTAACAAATTTTTTCTGTCTTTCAAAAATCAATGCCTTTCCTGTAATCTATTTTTCAAAAGGATGCCATATGTCCTATTTCATGCTGTTCTTTCTGTTGAGGCTCCGGGACACTCTTATAAAAAGGACTAAGGATAAAGAAGTGTACTGGGTGTCCAATCAATGTTTTTTTTCTATTTCCCGGGTCATATAACTGATCTCTGTGTTTCTAAAATCAATGCCTTTCCTGTAATCTAATTTTCAAAAGTATGCCATATGTACTCTTTCCTGCTGGTGTTTTTTTTGAGGGTCCAGGACCCTCTTATAAAAAGGCCTAAGGAGAAAGTGGTGTACTGGGTGTCCATCGAATCATTTTTTTTATTCAAATTTACATTTGCAAAAAATTATCTATGGGTTTCTAAAATCAATGCCTTTCCTGTACTCTTACTCTATTGTTAAAAAGTATGCTATATGTCCCCTTTCCTGCTGGTGTTTTGTTTGAGGGTCCTGGACCCTCTTATAAAAAGGCCTAGGGAGAAAGAATTGTACTGGGTGTCCATCCAACCATTTTTTTTATTCAAATTCACGGTTGAAACAAATTATCCCCGGGTTTCTAAAATCAATGCCTTTCCTATAATCTTTTTTTCACAAAGGATGCCATATGTCCTCTTTCCTACTGCTGGTTTTGTTGAGTGTCCTGGAGCCTCTGCTAAAAAGGCCGAAGGATAAAGAAGTGTACTGGGTGTCTATTCAATGTTTTTTTAGATTTCCCGTTTGTAACAATTTTTTTCTGTCTTTCTAAAATCAATGCCTTTCCTGTAATCTATTTTTCAAAAGGATGCCATATGTCCTCTTTCATGCTGTTCTTTCTGTTGAGGCTCCGGGACACTCTTCTAAAAAGGCCTAAGGATAAATAAGTGTACTGGGTGTATAATCTATTTTTTTTTAGATTTCACGGTTGCAACTAATGATCTCTGTGTTTCTAAAATCAATGCCTTTCCTGTAATCTAATTTTCTAAAGGATGCCATATGTCCTCTTTCATGCTGCTGGTTTTGTGGAGGGTCCTGGAGCCTCTGCTAAAAAGGCCTAAGGATAAATAAGTGTACTTGGTGTATAATCGAAGTTTTTTGTGATTTCACGGTTGCAACTAATGATCTCTGTGTTTCTAAAATCAATGCCTTTCCTGTAATCTAATCTTCTAAAGGATACCATATGTCCTCTTTCATGCTGCTGGTTTTGTGGAGGGTCCTGGAGCCTCTGCTAAAAAGGCCTAAGGATAAATAAGTGTACTTGGTGTATAATCAAAGTTTTTTGTGATTTCACGGTTGCAACTAATGATCTCTGTGTTTCTAAAATCAATGCCTTTCCTGTAATCTAATTTTCTAAAGGATGCCATATGTCCTCTTTCAAGCTGCTGGTTTTGTGGAGGGCCCTGGAGCCTCTGCTAAAAAGGCCTAAGGATAAAGAAGTGTACTGGGTGTCTAATCAATGTTTTTTTCGATTTACCGTTTGCAACTAATGATCTCTGTGTTTCTGAAATCAATGCCTTTCCTATAATCATTTTTTTTCAAAAGGATGCCATATGTCCTCTTTCCTGCTGCTGGTTTTGTCGAGGGTCCTGGAGCCTCTGCTGCGCATAATAAAGAAAAAAAATAATAATTTAACTTGACTTAATAACTGAAGCATGACTTCAGGAGTCAGGTGTGGTCGTAGGTAGTGGTTGTTGTTAGCAGATTATTTTTATTGCAAATTGCAATTGCCACAGCGTGCATAAAATGTGCGTCACTAGTCCAAATTTATTTTTTATTTTTTTCATTCTGGATTAGTTTGGGGTACGGCGCAATATTGGAAAGGCAAAAAACAGGTCTCGGTACCCGTTGATATAAGGGATGACTACTAGTGCTTTTACCAGGCTCCTCTTGGATAGCCCCAGAAAGTGTGAGTATGAATCCCAAAAAGAAAATTAAATTAAGGTTGAAAAATTACTCCTAAGTAAATTGTAAGACCTGGAGCTCCTCAAACACACGTCCTACCGCAACAGGTATAGGCTCCGCCCACCCAAATCTTACCTTTTTAATGCCAATTGATATTGCCACATCTGGAATAACAGTAATTAACATGTGCGTCCCCACAGCCAGTCTCCGAATCTATTGTCGGATGTATACAAAAACAACAATAAAGAATTCCTTTTGGGGCGCAAAGAGATGGCTACCAGAACACTCCAGGAACTTCAAAAAAGTGGCTGTCTTGTGTTTCTGGTGATGTTGTAGACATCTGGGTAGTGTACAGGGAGGGCAAAAATCGTCTCCATCTCTGTGCACCAAAGGACATGACGTCCTTGTCATCCATAAGCACATGAAATTGCTGGCATTTTTGTTGCTTCAAGAAGTTCATTTTTTGTGGTGATAGATAGTACAGAATTAAATAAACTTTGTTTTCCTACCATACTCAAGACAATCTTGTATTTCAAAATTCGTACTTGCTGTGGGAAACAGTGCCTGTCCATACCAGGAAGATGATTTAGACAGAAGTAACGAGCTCATCTTGCAGGTGACACATGTTTATTGTCAATCATCAAAGGGGTTGCGTGCAGAATATGGCTGATGGCCCCTTATTCACATGTTTGTCCAGAGCCACAACATTTGCAAACAGCCAGAAGAAAGGTCGTTTCTCACCAGCCTTAAGTTGAGCTTCATTTACCAAATTCTGATATTCAAAAAAATAGACAAACAGTGCCTTAAATAACACATTTGCGATATGGATTCACCAGAGCAAGGTCATTGCAAGTACTAAGTTCCCACGATAACAAAATTAAAATGCCACAACTATGCAATCTTCACCTTCAGATTATTATTGTCACACTCCATTGTACTCCTATGCCCAGCTCCCTGCTCTTGTTTTTGTTGAGGGTCCTGGAGCCTCTGCTGAAAAGGCCTATGGATAATAAAGTGTACTGGGTGTCTGTTCAATGTTTTTTTTTATTTCCCGGTTGCAAGTAATTATCTCAGTGTTTCTAAAATCAATGCCTTTCCTGTAATCTATAATTCAAAAAGATTGACATATGTCCTCTTTCATGGTGTTGTTTCAGTTGCGGCTCCGGGACCCTCGTATTAACAAGGCCTGAGGATAAATAAGTGTAACCGGTGTCTAATGAATGTTTTTTTCTATTACACGGGTCATATAAATGATCTGTGGGTTTCTAAAATCAATGCCTTTACTGTAATCTTTTATTCAAAAGGATGACATATCTCCTCTTTCATGCTGTTGTTTCGGTTGAGGCTCCGGGACCCTCGTATTAAAAAGGCCTGAGTATAAATAAGTGTCACGGCTGTGTAATCAATGTTTTTTTCTAATTTCACGGTTGCAAATAATGATCTGTGGGTTTCTAAAATCAATGCCTTTCCTGTAATCTTTTATTCAAAAGGATGACATATCTCCTCTTTCATGCTGTTGTTTCGGTTGAGGCGCCGGGACCCTCGTATTAAAAAGGCCTGAGCATAAATAAGTGTCACGGCTGTGTAATGAATGTTTTTTTCTAATTTCACGGTTGCAAATAATGATCTGTGGGTTTCTAAAATCAATGCCTTTACTGTAATCTTTTATTCAAAAGGATGACATATCTCCTCTTTCATGCTGTTGTTTCGGTTGAGGCTCCGGGACCCTCGTATTAAAAAGGCCTGAGTATAAATAAGTGTCACGGCTATGTAATCAATGTTTTTTTCTAATTTCACAGTTGCAAATAATGATCTGTGGGTTTCTAAAATCAATGCCTTTCCTGTAATCTTTTATTCAAAAGGATGACATATCTCCTCTTTCATGCTGTTGTTTCGGTTGAGGCTCCGGGACCCTCGTATTAAAAAGGCCTGAGCATAAATAAGTGTCACGGCTGTGTAATGAATGTTTTTTTCTAATTTCATGGTTGCAAATAATGATCTGTGGGTTTCTAAAATCAATGCCTTTACTGTAATCTTTTATTCAAAAGGATGACATATCTCCTCTTTCATGCTGTTGTTTCGGTTGAGGCGCCGGGACCCTCGTATTAAAAAGGCCTGAGCATAAATAAGTGTCACGGCTGTGTAATGAATGTTTTTTTCTAATTTCACGGTTGCAAATAATGATCTGTGGGTTTCTAAAATCAATGCCTTTACTGTAATCTTTTATTCAAAAGGATGACATATCTCCTCTTTCATGCTGTTGTTTCGGTTGAGGCTCCGGGACCCTCGTATTAAAAAGGCCTGAGTATAAATAAGTGTCACGGCTGTGTAATCAATGTTTTTTTCTAATTTCACGGTTGCAAATAATGATCTGTGGGTTTCTAAAATCAATGCCTTTACTGTAATCTTTTATTCAAAAGGATGACATATCTCCTCTTTCATGCTGTTGTTTCGGTTGAGGCTCCGGGACCATCGTATTAAAAAGGCCTGAGCATAAATAAGTGTCACGGGTGTGTAATCAATTTTTTTTTCTAATTTCACGGTTGCAAATAATGATCTGTGGGTTTCTAAAATCAATGCCTTTCCTGTAATCTTTTATTCAAAAGGATGACATATCTCCTCTTTCATGCTGTTGTTTCGGTTGAGGCTCCGGGACCCTCGTATTAAAAAGGCCTGAGCATAAAGAAGTGTCACGGCTGTCTAATCAATGTTTTTTTCTAATTTCACGGTTGCAAATAATGATCTGTGGGTTTCTAAAATCAATGCCTTTACTGTAATCTTTTATTCAAAAGGATGACATATCTCCTCTTTCATGCTGTTGTTTCGGTTGAGGCTCCGGGACCCTCGTATTAAAAAGGCCTGAGCATAAATAAGTGTGACGGGTGTGTAATCAATTTTTTTTTCTAAATTCACGGTTGCAAATAATGATCTGTGGGTTTCTAAAATCAATGCCTTTACTGTAATCTTTTATTCAAAAGGATGACAGTACTACCAAAATACAGCCAATGATGGGCCTTAGGAAGACTGAGCCAAGGTTGGATTGTAGTATTTGGTTAGGCTAATCATGATGGCCATGTAGACCACCACCACTGAGAGTCCTGGAAGTAACAGGGATGATGAGATGAAAGTGCTAAGAATAGTACTACTTGAAACAACAGAGTTAGCCATGGGTGTTAATCCAAGACCGCTTGGATTTATTTTTGTATTGGGTGCAGCTAATCATGCAGGCCATATAGAGCTGACAACATTCGGTGTTGTATCAGCTATAAAAATAATAAGAACTGTACTATCAAAATACAGACAATGAAGGGCCTATGAAGACTGAGCAAAGGTTGGATTGTAGTATTTTGTTCGGCTAATCATGATGGCCATGTAGACCGCCCATAACAGGGATGAAAGTGCTAAGAATAGTACTAATTGAAACAACAGAGTTAGCCATGGGTGTTAGTCTAAGACCACTCAGCTTTTTTTTGGGTTTGGGTGCAGCTAATCATGAAGGCCAGATAGACCTGCCACCATTTGGTGTTGTAACAGGTATGAAAATGCAAAGAACAGTACTACTTAACACAACCTACTTACCATGGGTCCCAGAACATATGTTTGGTTTTTATATTTTGTAAGGGTAATCATGCAGGCCATATAGACCTCCACCGATAGGGTGAGTATGAGTAACAGCTATTAAAATGCGAAGGACATTACTAATTAACACAACATAGTTACCATGGGTCGCAGACCAAGAGCAGATGTCTTATTATTATATTTTGTATGGGTAATCATCCAGGCCATATAGACCTCACCAAATAGGGGGAGTTACAGAGATTAAAGTGCTAAGAATGGTAGTACTTAAAACACAACCTCGTTAAAATAGGTAGCAGACCACATGTCTTATTATTATAATTTTTCAGGGTAATCTGGCAGGCCATATAGAACTCCCCCGATAGGGGGGGTGGGGGGGAAAGGGATTAAAGTGCTAAGAAAAGTACTAATTGACACAAGCTAGTTGGGTCCAAGAACGCATGTTTGATTATTAGAATTTATTAGGGTAATTATATATCTAACAAATCTATCTATTTCTCTTCTATCGATTCTATCTAACTATCAATCTATGTATATCTATCTATCCTATGTATCACTATCAATCTATCTTCTGTCCGGGATGTTTTGAGACAGCCACTTTGGGAATGTTAGTTGATTTAGACCCATTATGGCTTAAAAGCAGACTCAACTATGTAATTTTCCATGGGAGTTTTGCCAGGGATCCC
The DNA here is from genome assembly GCF_027579735.1 of Bombina bombina. NCBI lineage: Eukaryota > Metazoa > Chordata > Amphibia > Anura > Bombinatoridae > Bombina > Bombina bombina. Next base: position 1,019,424,708 of record NC_069503.1, read on the forward strand.
CCTCCAGCATGCAACAGTCCAGGTGTTAGTACCCTTGAAACAACTTTTCCATCACTATTGTGGCCAGAAAGAGTCCTTGTAGGTTTTAAAGTTCGCCTGCCTATTGAATTCAATGGCGGTTCGCGCGTTCGCGAACAATACCGGAAATTCGAGTCCGCGGTTCGCGAACCGAAAATTTTAGGTTCGCGACATCACTAATAGCAAACTCATATATAGGTATAAAAGATAAATGCTCCTTAGTTTATTTGAGTGCCTATAATTTTAAACCGTTGCCTCACAGGTATCCTTGATCATCATAGAATTTCAATTTATACATAGAGAATTTCATCATTGATGCAACTATTATTATGCGAAAAAGAAGTACCACATTTTATCCAAGTGATGCCTTTCATGTTATTTAAATATCTCCATGACAAAAAGCATCTTAACTTTTATCAATAAAAAGCTTCACATCACTTATCTTATTTATTCCTAATGGGAATCCAGTTTTTAAAGTATAGATCCAAAATATTTCTTTCCTATTTAGTGCCTTCTATCTATCTCCCCCTCTAACACCTAAAGAGACTTGTTCTATTCCCTGAAATTTAAAGTAACCAAAATCACTATTATGTTGCGCAAAATGTTTGGCCACTGGTTTCTTTGGCAGCTCTGCCTCTATAGATAATAGATGCTCTCTTATTCTATCTTTCAAAAATCTTGAGGTGAGCCTTACATATTGAAATTTGCAACATGTGCAAGTGATAAGATAAACAACATATGTAGAGTTGCAATTTATGCGATCCCTAATATTGTATGGCTGGCTTTTACTAGATGATATGAAACTATCACCTGTCTGAGCATATTCACAGCTTTTGCATGGTCTACCACCACATTTATAGAAACCCATTTTTTTAGAAAACAATTAGGTTTATTCTTGCCCTCATATTCAGACTTAGATCCATAATTCTTAGTAACCTTCTCTACTATAGTTTCTGATCTACGGGAGACAAAATACAATTGAGAGGTACTGCGATGGGGGCTAAATTTGCCCCATCGTATGCAAATCTATATCTTGCTGATTTTGAGATAGGGGCCATATTCAGTGATCTTAATAATTTTAGAAATTGCATCAAAATGTATACTAGGGGGGGGCGGAGCCAACAGCCGAGCAGGGAAGACGTGCTTCAGAGAGCTCCTGCAAAGATTTAATTAAAATACAGGCAAATTGCAATCTATCCTCTGTAATTTGCCCCAATCTTAATAGTGAACAAGCAGTACTGCTCTTGCACTATTGGTAAATCGTTTACACTTTTCTCAAACCAGTTATCCATCCTATTTATCATTGATGAGAAATTCCTGGGCCTTTACGGCCTGCTAAAACTATGGCGGCAGATATGGAGGTGGGCTATGCAGCTATTTACGAGGCATTGTGGCAATTTAATTTACAACTTGATGCTGGTTATGAAGATCTATCAGCCTGTCTAAGGTCCATTATGAAACAGCAAGAGATCCCGTCTCAAATCGGAAGAGACAGTTCAAGATTTCTAACTAGCAAAGAGCAACACCTTCCACAAGAACAACCGATAAGTGAGATGGCGGGAGATCTTTTTACTAGAACAACCTACATCTTGGAGAGCACTGCTCTACCGCATGATAATTATGGAATGGAGGCTAAAAGAACTGTACATGCTCAAAGCAAGAGTAGTGCACTGGTGCAAGTGTTTGGGGACTTATGTTCTCAAGGAGAGTATTTGTATTCACAAGAACGCACCATCCTTTACACATCCTGTGACACTGTGCCTATGGAACTGTTTTCAGGGTCACTTATTACACCGCACTTGGCAGAAATGAGCAGAGGGACGGAGGTTAGTGCTGCAGCTGTCGGGGAGAGTGGCAGAGCTGCGTTGTACAACGCTGACAGCTCACAACGCTTCATTGCAGTGCTGTGGCCACAGGAAAGCTTTACTCCGCCCGTTAGACAGAGACTTTCGCCTATAGATGATCTGAGTGACCAACAGGTACGGCACATCAGGGGCTCAGACCCCATCACACACGAGGATTTTATTGGATCCTGCTATCTACAGACCCAATTTGTCAAATCTCACGCTGTTACCTGCATCCTATACAGTTTTATACTACAACCTGAATTGGGCTTACCCTCAACTCGCTTTACAAAGGCTGGAGTAGGGTGAATATGACTAGTGTCGCAGAAGCCTCAACCATCCGCTACACCATCAGGCTTCCTCTCAGCTGTGACTCTTAATTGTTTATGAGTGCCATATGTAGCAGACACTGCACTGATCTTAAGTACCTTCTGACTTTTGGCCATATTGAATTTCACCTGAATCCCCTCCTGATATAATAAATCCTAGACTACTCTTGATGACTGTTCCCACTTACATAACACCAGGAGTACCTGTCTGATATTCTACTTGAAAAATTAGGTTGAAATAGGACATATTTGTGCCCATAATAGACCTTAACATATATGGGATAGGCTTAGTTTCTGTTTAGCTCACAGGAACAGGATTCAAGCACATACCACTTATTGTTTACTGATAATTCTTATACTTTATGCCTGAACTGCTCTTTCACCAGCTATCTGTTTTATGTACCCTCAATAGCCTGTTACATGTTCCCCTAAGCAAATATATCCTAGTTGTCTCCTATATAATCAATATTGCAAAGCAAATTACCTTACCGCTATGTTACTAAGTTCCATACTGGAGCTATATGTATAGTATTTAATACCTTCTCACTGATTGTTTTGTGTCACTCCTTAGCACCTGCTGCTAGTTTGACAGTGATAATATTACAGTGATTTCTGAATTTAACGGTGAGTTAATTGCCAGGGTATATACCTATTCTCATATTATATATGTATAGTATTTAATGCCATCTCACTGATGGTTTTGTATCACTCCTTAGCACCTGCTGCTAGTTTGACAGTGATAATATTACAGTGATTTCTGAATTTAACAGTGAGTTAATTACCAGGGTATGTACCTATTCTCATATTATACCTTAAGTTGTAATTGCATATGCTTTTAGGTTTGTCTTAAAGTGAATGTAAATTTTGATGCTAAAGTGCCCGGTTTTTAAAACTTTGATTAAAAACAGGGGCACTTTAATTCATAAAAATTTTCATTTCACTCCTGTTGTGAAAAAAAACTTACCTTTTAATCTTCACAGCAGCTCCAGCTTCCTCCACCTGTTTCAAAGCCTCTTCCTGGGTCTAAAATGAGGCATCGGCTTCCTCCAATCACAGCAGTGAATCAGACACTGAATCCCCCGGGGGGGAAGCTGTGATTGGAGAATGACCTATCAATCATTTCTGACATCAGAAATGGCTTGTGAGACCGGAGAAAGCTGGAGCTGCTGTGAAGTTTAAAAGGTAAGTTTTATGTCACAACAGGAGTGAAATGTAAATTTTTATGAATTAAAGTGCCCCTGTGTTTAATCAAAGTTTTAAAAACCGGGCACTTTAGCATCAAAATTTACATTCACTTTAACTAACCCTTTAGTTCATGAGGTACTGTTATAACTATATCTTATGGGAAGCATAAAACACCTAGTTAATATTAGTAATTCACACACATCCTTTGTTTTACATATTAAGCAGCTATTTTCTCAGTGGTACATTCTTGACTATGTGTTTGAGATCTTTTACTACACAAACCAAGCTATAATATTGAACTTTAAACTCATGACAGGCTAAGAGTGATAACTATTTTGTTTGTAAATATTCCTATAATTTTAGATTATTTGCCCCCCATATTATCTTTGATATTATTCTATCAGCAAATGACTGCGTTATAGCCCATATTTACATGCTGTTTATTACTCCCAATGTATTTTTACTTTTTATCTATTCTAAATATTCCCGGGCTTCTTCTCTATGGAGCCGCTAGCTCCCATGACATTTCTTTGCAGACTGTATCTCCCCTCATCCTTTCCCGCTCTTTATCTGCGAGCGGGTCATATCCACTATCCCCTAACCGTCCCTGTCCAGTGGTGACAATATCCCTGAGGGGAGATACTACATAAATGCTCCAATAATGATACATGGGTCTCATCTTAACCAGGCTAGAGATATTCCTACCCTTTCTTGATACCCATTACAATTTGCATTTAACCCTCGTACAGCGCAGTCTTACACGCCACACGTTATACAACGATAAATAAGTGTCCCTGTTCATTAACATTCTTATGGTCTTCCACCTCCCCACTGTAGTTGACCATAGCTATTTATATTGCTATTATTATTATTTCCATCAAATAATTTAAGTATGCTATAATATTGTTATATAGAAAAATCATTTGTATAAGCGGTGCTTACCCGCTGACAATTCCCAAATTTCCCCCTTGTTTTTTATGAAGCTCTTGATATTATGACCCTGACTTTAACAATACCAAGCATTCAAGTACAAATTATTTCAGAATAAAATGGGTCTATATGGTAGCTACAGTGCTCTTTCAGAGTGCCTTCTTAGCATTATGGCCTGGAATAATAGCTACCCACATTATCATATAAAAACACAAAATGAGGTTTTCAGATATATTTTGGCATTCATTATATATATTTTATTTTTTGCCTGTTATATTGTTATTGCGACAATCATTGCTATGTTTTGAAATATGTATATGCCATAGTTTTTTTTTGTTGTCATTATGAAAAACCCTCTATAAAAAATTATTCAAAAAAAAAATGTATACTAGGTATATAGATGACATACTGATAGTATGGGATGGCTCAGATCAAGAACTAGATTACTTTCTAAATCATTTAAATAATAACACTGGTAATTTGAAATTTACGTATGAAACCTCTGAAACTAAAATACCATATTTAGATGTACTTATTCAGCATGCAGGAGAAGAAGTGATCACAGAAGTATATAGAAAAGAAGTGACAGGAAACACTATATTAAGAGCTGATTCACAACATCCACAACACTTAAAAAAAGGGCATACCCAGGGGGCAGTACATTAGGTTGAGACACAATTGTACTGGTCTTGAGGATTATTGGAAACATGCTAAGGATTTAACAACACGTCTGGTTGATAGGGGGTATGAATTACAATATTTAACCAAAATATCTGAACAGGTTTCTAGTTACAATAGGGACAATTTATTGAACGATAATAATAAGAAAAATACAGAACAAGGAGGAATCAATTTCGTAACAAAATATAGTAGACAATATAATGACATATGCAACATTATAAGAAAAAGGTTGCCTATCTTACGGCTAGATTTAGAGTTCTGCGGCCAAAGGGGTGCATTAGCTACGCTGGCTTTTTTCCCCCCGCACCTTTTAAATACCGCTGGTATTTAGAGTTCACAGATTGGCTGCGTTAGGCTCCAAAAAAGGGAGCGTAGAGCATATTTACCGCCACTGCAACTCTCAATACCAGCGTTGCTTACGGACGCGGCCAGCTTCAAAAACGTGCTCGTGCACGATTCCCCCATAGGAAACAATGGGGCTGTTTGAGCTGAAAAAAAAACCTAACACCTTCAAAAAAGCAGCGTTAAGCTCCTAACGCAGCCCCATTGTTTCCTATGGGGAAACATTTCCTAAGTCTGCACCTAACACCCTAACATGTACCCCGAGTCTAAACACCCCTAACCTTACACTTATTAACCCCTAATCTGCCGACCCCGCTATCGCTGACCCCTGCATATTATTATTAACCCCTAATCTGCTGCTCCGTACACCGCCGCAACCTACGCTATCCCTATGTACCCCTAATCTGCTGCCCCTAACACCGCCGACCCCTATATTATATTTATTAACCCCTAATCTGCCGCCCCCAACGTCGCCTCCACATACCTACAATAATTAACCCCTAATCTGCCGACCGGATCTCACCGCTACCATAATAAATGTATTAACCCCTAAAGCTAAGTCTAACCCTAACACTAACACCCCCCTAAGTTAAATATAATTTAAATCTAACGAAATAAATTATTCCTATTTAAAGCTAAATACTTACCTGTAAAATAAACCCTAATATAGCTACAATATAAATTATAATTATATTGTAGCTATTTTAGGATTAATATTTATTTTACAGGCAACTTTGTAATTATTTTAACCAGGTACAATAGCTATTAAATAGTTAAAAACTATTTAATAGCTACCTAGTTAAAATAATTACAAAATTACCTGTAAAATAAATCCTAACCTAAGTTACAATTAAACCTAACACTACACTATCAATAAATTAATTAAATAAAATACCTACAATTATCTACAATTAAACCTAACACTACACTATCAATAAATTAATTACATACAAATACCTACAAATAAATACAATGAAATAAACTAACTAAAGTACAAAAAATAAAAAAAGAACTAAGTTACAAAAAATAAAAAAATATTTACAAACATTAGAAACTAATTACACCTACTCTAAGCCCCCAAATAAAATAACAAAGACCCCCAAAATAAAAAAATGCCCTACCCTATTCTAAAATTAAAATAGAAAAGCTCTTTTACCTTACCAGCCCTGAAAAGGGCCTTTTGCGGGGCATGCCCCAAAGAATTCAGCTCTTTTGCCTGTAAAAAGAAAACATACAATACCCCCCCCAACATTACAACCCACCACCCACATACCCCTAATCTAACCCAAACCCCCCTTAAATAAACCTAACACTAAGCCCCTGTCATGATCCTCTTATTCCACCTTAACTTTCTAAACCTAACTACAACATTCCACCTTTTTATCTCATTAAGTACTTTCTTGTTGCCAATTTAAACCAGCTTCCTCCCATGGTTCATTGCTGGTTTATTGAAGTACTTTGCATCAGTTCCAGTCCATACCTGTGCTACCAGTATTTAGGGGAATTAACTTGTTCTGTTTAATCCCTACAAATTCACAGATCTACTTACTCTCAAGCCGCTACAGTCTCTGTACAGACTTTGCAGTCATTCCGGCTGCTCTCTACTGTGATCGGCAAATCTGATACCCTGTTTGTCAAGCGTGTAACGTAACACGCTGGATCCACAAGCCGCAACCGGGAAGCGCAACCAGCCAGCGCACTACCCAAACTGTTGCTGCATGCAATCTCTCAGCACCACCGGACAGGTTCACGCTGTGAAAGCAGTCTCCACATCGCAGTATACAGGTTCCGTATTACTAATGTTTGTTTACACTGTTATTTCAAATGCATGAGTGCTAAGTGTAAATCATACAGACTGTGGGGGCTACTTATCAAGCCGTCTACTTTTCTGGCTTCGCCGGCCCAATACGTCCGCCTAAGCTCGCCTACCTTCGCCGCCGCGGACCTTGAATACGTTCGCCTAAGTTATCAAATAAAGCTGTCAAAAAGCCGCGGGGCGATGAGCAGCGGACTGTGACAGTTATCACTCATCCGATCTCGCTGCCCTTCGGCTTTTTTCCCAGCTTTATTGCTAGCCTGTCACTAAGCACTCACACTAAACTACACTGTTCTACCCCCTATACCGGCACCCCGGGGGCCCCCGCAACTAAATAAAGTTACTAACCCCTAAACCGCCGCTCCTAGACCCCGCCGCAAGTCTTATAAATGTATTAACCCCTAAACCGCCGCTCCCGGACACCGCTGCCACCTACATTATACCTAGTAACCCCTATCCTGCCCCCCTATACCGTCGCCCTCTATTATAAAATTATTAACCCCTATCCTGCTGATCCCGCACCTCTCCGCAACTAAATAAATAGTTTAACCCCTAAACCGCCGCTCCATGAACCCGCCGCAACCTATAATAAATTTATTAACCCCTATCCTGCCCCCCACTACGCCGCCGCCACTGTAATAAAATGATTAACCCCTAAACCTAAGTCTAACCCTAACCATAACGCCCCCCTAACTTAAATATTAATTAAATAAATCTAAATAAATTAACTCTTATTAACTAAATGAATCCTATTTAAAACTAAATACTTACCTATAAAATAAACCCTAATATAGCTACAATATAAATAATAATTATATTCTAGCTATCTTAGGATTTATTTTAATTTTACAGGTACCTTTCAATTTATTTTAACCATGTACAATAACTATTAAATAGTTATTAACTATTTAATAGCTTACCTAGCTAAAATAAAGAGAAATGTACCTGTGAAATAAATCCTAACCTAAGTTACAATTACACCTAACACTACACTATACTTTAATAAATTATTCCTATTTAAAAATAAATACTTACCTGTAAAATAAACCCTAAGATAGCTACAATGTAATTAATAATTATATTCTAGCTATCTTAGGATTTATATTTATTTTACAGGTAACTTTGTATTTATTTTAGCTAGTTAGAATAGTTATTAAATAGTTATTAACTATTTAATAACTACCTAGCTAAAAGAAATACAAAATTACCTGTAAAATAAATCCTAACTTAAGTTACAATTAAACCTAATACTACACTATCATTAAATTAACTAAATAAACTACCTACAAAGAACTACAATGAAATACAATTACATAAACTAACTAAAGTACAAAAAATAAAAAAAGCTAAGTTACAAAAAATAAAAAATTAAGTTACAAACATGTTAAAAATATTACAACAATTTTAAGCTACTTACACCTAATCTAAGCCCCCTAATAAAATAACAAACCCCCCCAAAATAAAAAAAATCCCTACCCTATTCTAAATTACATAAATTTCAAAGCTCTTTTACCTTACCAGCCCTTAAAAGGGCCATTTGTGGGGGCATGCCCCAAAAAGTTCAGCTCTTTTGCCTGTAAAATAAAAATACAACCCCCCCCCAACATTAAAACCCACCACCCACATACCCCTAATCTAACCCAAACCCCCCTTACAAAAACCTAACACTAATCCCCTGAAGATCATCCTACCTTGAGTCGTCTTCACTCAGCCGAGCCACCGATGGAACTGAAGAGGACATCCGGAGCGGAAGAAGTTAATCCTCCAAGCGGCGCTGAAGAAATCTTCCATCCGATGAAGTCATCATCCAGGCGGCGCTGAAGAAGTCTTCGATCCGGCCGATGTCATCTTCAAAGAGGCGCTGAAGAGGTCTTCTATCCGGGCGAAGTCATCTTCCAAGCCGGGTCTTCAATCTTCCTTCCGCCGACGCGGAACCACCTTCTTCACCGACGGACTACGACGAATGACGGCTCCTTTAAGGGACGTCATCCAAGATGGCGTCCCCTCAATTCCGATTGGCTGATAGGATTCTATCAGCCAATCGGAATTAAGGTAGGAAAATCTGATTGGCTGATGGAATCAGCCAATCAGATTGAGCTCGCATTCTATTGGCTGTTCCGATCAGCCAATAGAATGCGAGCTCAATCTGATTGGCTGATTGGATCAGCCAATCGGATTGAACTTGAATCTGATTGGCTGATTCCATCAGCCAATCAGATTTTCCTACCTTAATTCCGATTGGCTGATAGAATCCTATCAGCCAATCGGAATTGAGGGGACGCCATCTTGGATGACGTCCCTTAAAGGAGCCGTCATTCGTCGTAGTCCATCGGTGAAGAAGGTGGTTCCGCGTCGGCGGAAGGAAGATTGAAGACCCGGCTTGGAAGATGACTTCGCCCGGATAGAAGACCTCTTCAGCGCCTCTTTGAAGATGACATCGGCCGGATCGAAGACTTCTTCAGCGCCGCCTGGATGATGACTTCATCGGATGGAAGATTTCTTCAGCGCCGCTTGGAGGATTAACTTCTTCCGCTCCGGATGTCCTCTTCAGTTCCATCGGTGGCTCGGCTGAGTGAAGACGACTCAAGGTAGGATGATCTTCAGGGGATTAGTGTTAGGTTTTTGTAAGGGGGGTTTGGGTTAGATTAGGGGTATGTGGGTGGTGGGTTTTAATGTTGGGGGGGGGGTTGTATTTTTATTTTACAGGCAAAAGAGCTGAACTTTTTGGGGCATGCCCCCACAAATGGCCCTTTTAAGGGCTGGTAAGGTAAAAGAGCTTTGAAATTTATGTAATTTAGAATAGGGTAGGGATTTTTTTTATTTTGGGGGGGTTTGTTATTTTATTAGGGGGCTTAGATTAGGTGTAAGTAGCTTAAAATTGTTGTAATATTTTTAACATGTTTGTAAATTAATTTTTTATTTTTTGTAACTTAGCTTTTTTTATTTTTTGTACTTTAGTTAGTTTATGTAATTGTATTTCATTGTAGTTCTTTGTAGGTAGTTTATTTAGTTAATTTAATGATAGTGTAGTATTAGGTTTAATTGTAACTTAAGTTAGGATTTATTTTACAGGTAATTTTGTATTTCTTTTAGCTAGGTAGTTATTAAATAGTTAATAACTATTTAATAACTAGTTGTAATATTTTTAACATGTTTGTAACTTAATTTTTTATTTTTTGTAACTTAGCTTTTTTTATTTTTTGTACTTTAGTTAGTTTATGTGTTGTAATATTTTTAACATGTTTGTAACTTAATTTTTTATTTTTTGTAACTTAGCTTTTTTATTTTTTGTACTTTAGTTAGTTTATGTAATTGTATTTCATTGTAGTTCTTTGTAGGTAGTTTATTTAGTTAATTTAATGATAGTGTAGTATTAGGTTTAATTGTAACTTAAGTTAGGATTTATTTTACAGGTAATTTTGTATTTCTTTTAGCTAGGTAGTTATTAAATAGTTAATAACTATTTAATAACTATTCTAACTAGCTAAAATAAATACAAAGTTACCTGTAAAATAAATATAAATCCTAAGATAGCTAGAATATAATTATTAATTACATTGCAGCTATCTTAGGGTTTATTTTACAGGTAAGTATTTATTTTTAAATAGGAATAATTTATTAAAGTATAGTGTAGTGTTAGGTGTAATTGTAACTTAGGTTAGGATTTATTTCACAGGTACATTTCTCTTTATTTTAGCTAGGTAAGCTATTAAATAGTTAATAACTATTTAATAGCTATTGTACATGGTTAAAATAAATTGAAAGGTACCTGTAAAATAAAAATAAATCCTAAGATAGCTAGAATATAATTATTATTTATATTGTAGCTATATTAGGGTTTATTTTAAAGGTAAGTATTTAGTTTTAAATAGGATTCATTTAGTTAATAAGAGTTAATTTATTTAGATTTATTTAATTAATATTTAAGTTAGGGGGCGTTAGGGTTAGGGTTAGGTTTAGGGGTTAATCATTTTATTACAGTGGCGGCGGCGTAGTGGGGGGCAGGATAGGGGTTAATAAATTTATTATAGGTGGCGACGGTGTAGGGGGGGCAGGATAGGGGTTAATACATTTAATATAGGTTGCGGCGGGTTCAGGGAGCGGCGGGTTAGGGGTTAATACATTTATTATAGTTGCGGTGGGCTCCGGGAGCGGCGGTTTAGGGGGTAATAACTTTATTTAGTTGCGGCGGTGTAGGGGGGGTCAGATTAGTGGTGTTTAGACTCGGGGTACATGTTAGGGTGTTAGGTGTAGACAGCTCCCATAGAAATCAATGGGATGTCTGTCAGCAGCGAACTTGTACTTTCGCTATGGTCAGACTCCCATTGATTCCTATGGGATCCGCCGCCTCCAGGCTGGCGCTTTGAAAACCAGGTACGCTGGGCCGTAAAAGTGCCGAGCGTACCTGCTAGTTTTTTGATAGCTAGCAAAAGTAGTGAGAATGTGCCGCACTTGTGTGCGGAACATCTGGAGTGACGTAAGAATCGATCTGTGTCGGACTGAGTCCGGCGGATCGAAGCTGACGTCACAAAATTCTACTTTTGCCGGTCTCGAGCCTTTGATAACTAAGGCGTATCAGCCTCACCACAAATACGCTGCGGAATACGCAGCGTATTTGAGGTTGACGGCTTGATAACTACCCCCCTGTGCCTTAGGCTATTTCCCAAGCTGTCCGTTTCTACTCAGTTCTCTTTGTTATATCCTGTCAATCCACAGACAACAGGGTTCTGGAGAATATAATCAGAACAGTCACTTGTCTTATCACTATAACTCCATTGTTAACCACATCACCTCTGTAGTTTTTACCATCATCTGCCTAACAAAATACCCATTAATAGGAACTGACATTTCTGGGTAAAAGGGTTAAAGGCGATAATAAGTACAAGCATATAGTAGTTTGTTAAACTTAACAAAGCAAACTGCACGCTTCAACTTGTAACAACACAATACTTTACACAGAACTGTTAGTCAAGCAGCTACTAGTTGCTGACCGCTACAGCCCCTGAAGATCTCCCTACCTTGTCTTCACCACGCCGGGTTCACCGATTGATCCAGAAGAGCCTCCGATGTCTTGATCCAAGCCCAAGCGGGGGGCTGAAGATGTCCATGATCCGACTGAAGTCTTCATCCAAGCGGGAGCTGAAGAGGTCCATGATCGGGCTGAAGTCTTCTATCAAGCGGCATCTTCAATCTTCTTTCTTCCGGATCCATGGTCATCCCGCCAACGCGGAACATCCATCTTCACCGACGACTTCCCGACGAATGACGGTTCCTTTAAGGGACGTCATCCAAGATGGCGTCCCTCAAATTCCGATTGGCTGATAGGATTCTATCAGCCAATCGGAATTAAGGTAGGAAAATTCTGATTGGCTGATGGAGTTTTGTCGTTAGATTTCTAACGCTCACTTCAGCCACGACTCTAAATACCGGCATTAGAAAGATCCCATTGAAAAGATAGGATACGCAATTGACGTAAGGGGATCTGCGGTATGGAAAAGTCGCGGCTGGAAAGTGAGCGTTAGACCCTTTCCTGACTGACTCCAAATACCAGCGGTAGCCCAAAACCAGCGTTAGGAGCCTCTAACGCTGGTTTTGACGGCTACCGCCAAACTCTAAATCTAGCCGTTAGAGAATAATAAAGATTTGGGAACCATATCTACCAGTTGCAATTTTGTCTCCCGTAGATCAGAAACTATAGGAGAGAAGGTTACTAAGAATTTTGGATCTAAGTCTGAATATGAGGGCAAGAATAAATGTAATTGGTTGTCTAAAAAAATGGGTTTCTATAAATGTGTTGGTAGACCATGCAAAAGCTGTGAATATGCTCAGAAAGGTGATAGTTTCATATCATCTAGTACAGGCCAGACATACAATATTAGGGATCTCATAAATTGCAACTCTACATATGTTGTTTATCTTATCACTTGCACATGCTGCAAATTTCAATATGTAGGGCTCACCTCAAGATTTTTGAAAGATAGAATAAGAGAGCATCTATTATCTATAGAGACAGAGGTGCCAAAGACACCAGTGGCCAAACATTTTGCGCAACATAATAGTGATTTAGGTTACTTTAAATTTCAGGGAATAGAACAAGTCTCACTAGGTGTTAGAGGGGGAGATAGATACAAGGCACTAAGTAGGAAAGAGATATTTTGGATCTGTACTTTAAAAACTGGATTCCCATTAGGAATAAATAAGATAAGTGATGTGAAGCTTTTTATTGATAAAAGTTAAGATGCTTTTTGTCATGGAGATATTTAAATAACATGAAAGGCATCACTTGGATAAAATGTGGTACTTCTTTTTCGCAATAATAATAGTTGCATCAATGATGAAATTCTCTATGTATAAATTGAATTTCTGTGATGATCAAGGATAAGTGTGAGGCAACAGTTTAAAATTATAGGCACTCAAATAAACTAAGGAGCATTTATCTTTTATACCTATATATGAGTTTGCTATAAGATTGTACTTTTTGAACTGTTTACTTACAATGTGCCTTTGATTCATTATGGTTAAATTGCATACACTTTCCCACAGTTTATTTATACCTTTTTAAATGAGTGTTAGAATAAGTTGCAAGTAAATTGTATATATTTGTTTATGTACATCGATGTATTTGTTTAGGTGTTGGTCAGAGATAGGTTTAATTTGTATGAATATGTAGACTGCACTATGATTGGTAGAATTGACCACCACCCATAGGGATTTAACAGCTGTTGGTGACGCTTGTTTCTCAGCTCTGATGAATTGCCATTGAGGCAGGAAACGCGTCAGCTGTATCGACTGTCTGCTGTGCCTATTTCGTTATTACAATATGTATTAAAAGGAACTTTTTAAGCTGTAAGTAATTGCTCCTGGCTTGTTTCCTTTGGGATCGCAACTTTGTTGCCATTTGTATTTCTTTGATTATTTTTGGGGCATGGAGGGTCCCAGCCATCTCATTGGAGAAGCCATTGCTGGTTTGATGCTACCGGCATCAGAATGAGGCTTCCACATTGCAAGTAAGTGTGGCGATACACGCTGCAGTACGGAAGTAAGTGGTCATTATTTACCTTTGGAGGATTTGACACTTTGTACTTCAACGGAACCGCTTCAAGTGTGGTAAGCCTACAATATCTAACAATCTTATTACTTGGGAGAACTGTTATGAACTTTTCATGTATCCTGTGGTAACCACAAGAGTGGGGCTCTGAGTGGAGCTGTATACACAGGACTTAAGAGTGATACACATACACAGTTAATAATACTGTTGGGCACTTTAATTATGCAAAGAGAGACATTGTACTTGTATTATTTTTTTCCTGCTCTTCCTGTTATTTAAATCTGGATATTGTAGGTTTTTCACTCCCCTAGATAAAATGGTGTACGGTTGCAGGGGGAAGATGGGTAATTTGCTTATGCATATTTGTATCACTAATGTGTTGACTAGCAATACAACATTAGCAGATACAGACTCCATATCAACTTTTGGAGAACTGTCACATGCTACATGTGGTAAGTTAAAGGAGACATTTTATTTGAAGAAAGTATTTCCTAGGTTAAAAAGTATGTTTTTTTGGTTATACCATGTTCTTTTATGCTTAAAAGGATATTAATACCATTATATTGTACTGTAAAGTCTTTTTATGTATAGTAAAATTCTTTGCAATATATTTTTATTATTGCTTCCCCCATTACTGTAATTTATTTTTTTTAAATTGTGAGCTTTCCAATCCCTTCTAGAAGATTCAACACTGCTATATTAAAGACAATCATTGGCTGCACACTTTAGTGACTTATTTATAGACATGTGCATGGCTAAAAAATTTGGTTCGTTTTCGGTTCTGATCGATATTGACTTTTCCAATTTCGGATCGGATTCGGCAAAATTTGAATGAATTTGTTTCGGATTTATTCGGATTCGAATAAATTCGTTTTGGATGTATTCCGATTCGAATAAATTCGGTTCTATTCGGTTCGATTCAGTTCCGAAATTCGGTATGTTTTAGTACACTAACACCCATTTAGTACACTAACACCCATAAACTACCTATAATACAATTATTTAACCCCTAATCTGCCGACCGGACACTGCCGCCACCTACATTATAGCTATTAACCCCTAATCTGCTGTCCCTAACATCGCCGACCCCTACATTATAGTTATTAACCCCTAATCTGCCCCCCCCAACGTTGCCGCAACCTAACTACAAGTATTAACCCCTAATCTGCCGACCGGACATCGCCGCCACCTACATTATAGCTATTAACCCCTAATCTGCTGTCCCTAACGTCGCCGACCACTACATTACAGTTATTAACCCCTAATCTGCCCCCCCAACGTTGCCACAATCCTAACTACAAGTATTAATCCCTAATCTGCCGACCAGACACCGCCGCCACCTACATTATAGCTATTAACCCCTAATCTGCTGTCCCTAACATCGCCGACCCCTACATTATAGTTATTAACCCCTAATCTGCCCCCCCAACGTTGCCGCAATCCTAACTACAAGTATTAACCCCTAATCTGCTTACCGGACACTGCCGCCACCTACATTATAGCTATTAACCCCTAATCTGCTGTCCCTAACATCGCCGACCCCTACATTATAGTTATTAACCCCTAATCTGCCCCCCCCAACGTCGCCGCAACCTAACTACAAGTTTTAACCCCTAATCTGCCGACCGGACATCGCCGCCACTATAATAAATTTTATTAACCCCTAATCTGCCCTCCCTAACATCGCCGCCACCTACCTACAATTATTAACCCCTAATCTCCCGCCCCCAACGTCGCTGCTACTATAATAAGGTTATTAACCCCTAAACCTAAGTCTAACCCTAACTCTAACACCCCCTAACTTAAATATAATTTAAATAAAACAAAATAAATTTACTATAATTAAATAAATGAATCCTATTTAAAACTAAATACTTACCTATAAAATAAACCCTAAGATAGCTACAATATAACTAATAGTTACATTGTAGCTATCTTAGGGTTTATTTTTATTTTACAGGCAACTTTGTATTTATTTTAACTAGGTACAATAGTTATTAAATAGTTAATAACTATTTAATAACTACCTAGCTAAAATAAATACAAATTTACCTGTAAAATAAATCCTAACCTAAGTTACAATTACACCTAACACTACACTATCATTAAATTAATTAAATAAATGAATCCTATTTAAAGCTAAATACTTACCTGTAAAATAAACCCTAATATAGCTACAATATAACTAATAGTTACATTGTAGCTATTTTAGGATTTATATTTATTTTACAGGCAACTTTGTATTTACTTTAACTAGGTACAATAGCTATTAAATAGTTATTGACTATTTAATAGCTACCTAGTTAAAATAATTACAAAATTACCTGTAAAATAAATCCTAACCTAAGTTACAATTAAACCTAACACTACACTATCATTAAATAAATTAACTACAAGTACCTACAATTATCTACAATTAAATAAACTAAACTAAAGTACAAAAACCCCCCACTAAATTACAAAAAACAAACAAACACTAAATTACAAAAAATAAAAAAATATTAAAAGAATTTTAAACTAATTACACCTAATCTAAGCCCCCTAATAAAATAACAAAGCCCCCCAAAATAAAAAAATGCCCTACCCTATACTAAATTACAAAAGTTAACAGCTCTATTACCTTACCAGCCCTTAAAAGGGCCTTTTGCAGGGCATGCCCCAAAGAAAGCAGCTCTTTTGCCTGTAAAAAAAAAACCACAATACCACCCCCCAACATTACAACCCACCACCCACATACCCCTACTCTAACCCAAACCCCCCTTAAATAAACCTAACACTACCCCCCTAAAGATCTCCCTACCTTGAGTCGTGTTCACCCAGCCGGGCCGAAGTCTTCATCCGACTATTGTACCTAGTTAAAATAAATACAAAGTTGCCTGTAAAATAAAAATAAACCCTAAGATAGCTACAATGTAACTATTAGTTATATTGTAGCTATATTAGGGTTTATTTTACAGGTAAGTATTTAGTTTTAAATAGGATTCATTTATTTAATTATAGTAAATTTATTTCGTTTTATTTAAATTATATTTAAATTAGGGGGTGTTAGGGTTAGGGTTAGACTTAGGTTTAGGGGTTAATAACCTTATTATAGTAGCGGCGACGTTGGGGCGGGAGATTAGGGGTTAATAATTGTAGGTAGGTGGCGGCGATGTTAGGGAGGGCAGATTAGGGGTTAATAAAATTTATTATAGTGTTTGCGAGGCGGGAGTGCGGCGGTTTAGGGGTTAATACATTTATTATAGTGGCAGCGATGTCCGGTCGGCAGATTAGGGGTTAATACTTGTAGTTCGATGCGGCGCCATTGGGGGGGGCAGATTAGGGGTTAATAACTATAATGTAGGGGTCGGCGATGTTAGGGACAGCAGATTAGGGGTTAATATCTATAATGTAGGTGGCGGTGGTGTCCGGTCGGCAGATTAGGGGTTAATACTTGTAGTTAGGATTGCGGCGATGTTGGGGGGGGCAGATTTGGGGTTAATAACTATAATGTAGGGTTCGGCGATGTTAGGGACAGCAGATTAGGGGTTAATAGCTATAATGTAGGTGGCGGCGGTGTCCGGTCGGCAGATTAGGGGTTAATACTTGTAGTTAGATTGCGGCGACGTTGGGGGGGGGGGCAGATTAGGGGTTATTAACTATAATGTAGGGTTCGGCGATGTTAGGGACAGCAGATTAGGGGTTAATAGCTATAATGTAGGTGGCGGCGGTGTCCTGTCGGCAGATTAGGGGTTAATACTTGTAGTTAGATTGCGGCGATGTTAGGGGGGCAGATTAGGGGTTAATGACATTTATTATAGTGTTTGCGAGGCGGGAGTGCGGCGGTTTAGGGGTTAATACATTTTTATAGTGGCGGCGAGATCCGGTCGGCAGATTAGGGGTTAATAAAATAATGCAGGTGTCAGCCATAGCGGGGGCGGCAGATTAGGGGTTAATAAGTGTTAGATTAGGGGTGTTTAGAGACTCGGGGTACATGTTAGGGTGTTAGGTGCAGACTTAGTGTTTCCCCATAGGAAACAATGGGGCTGCAGTGTTAGGTTTTTTTTCAGCCGAAACTCCCCATTGTTTCCTATGGGGAAATGCCGAATTTTACCGAGCTAATTCGGATTTATTCGGAGATACGGCAGCTATTTCGGATTCATTCGGTAGATTCGGAAGTATTTTAATTCGGAAATTCGAATCGATCGGAATCTCCGAATTTACCGAATTTTCAGAATTTCTGAATAAATCCGAAACGAACCGCACATGTCTACTTATTTATAACTGTCCCTTACTGGCCTAAACATAGAAGGAAGCTTGGGTTACAACATGGCAACACCCATTTGATTATAGACCCTAAAACTTTACACTTATTTTCAGCATTTTTAAAATAAAACTCATATAATTTAAAAAAAAAAAAAATACACCTGAATATTTTTCTCAGACTAATCTTTACTTTCAATATTTCACTCTATTCTATCTTTATTTAGTGTGCAATTTCCCTTTAAATCCTGTACACATATTATAGAGAAAACTAATGTCTGTACTCTAGGGTGGCCATGTTAATAGGAAATTCATATATTTATATGAAACTTTACACTGCAAGATGTTTAAAGCAGCCCTTTTTATAAGTACCCTCTCCCACCAAAGTGAATATGTTGCCTCCTTTGCATATTATAAATTGTCCAGCAGTCATAGTAATACTGATATATACTTAAAAAGCTGATCGGGCACACCAGTGATGATAAAGGTATATACAAATACACCTATTCACAAAAGTGCTTTATTGTTATAAGAAATACCTAGAAACATGTAACCACTAATGCTTTAAGAGAATCTGCATCTATAAATTTGAAGATGACGATGCCAATGTTAATTTTTTTTTTTTTATAATCTATTTACATTTTGATTCAACAGCAATGAAAGTAGCTTTAAATGGTAGAATCACTTAACATACTCTTATTCAAGTGTTAATAAAACTTTTGATAAAGCCTTTAATCACAGGTGTAATAAAGGTTGTGCTATTATAATAAGCTTACAATACCAAAATAAAAAATAAATAAAAAATCAGTCAGCTACATATGGTGAAATGTAGACTGAAATATGTATTTCGACACATAAGGTGACTTACTCAGTAGCATTGTTTAATAAATAAGGGCCTAGTACTCTCTTGTATATAAGACAATCATTGTTGTCTATTCTTTACCAGCAATATGGCAAAATCACAATTTCATTTGCAATTGTATGATGCATTTACCTTTACTGACTAAATTTATAATGCAAATTGCATTTTACACATGTATCTTAAATAATGTATGCCTTGGAGATTGGGAAATCCAGTAGGCAAAGTGATAGGAAAAGGATAGTGCTTTATCTCCCTTGGTAAGATGTGTTCTTCTTCCTTGACCCTAAATCACAAGCAACTAATTTATTTTCTCTTTTTCAATTATAGCTACAGAGAACTATGGAGCAATACCATATTTTCTATTTTATTATGTACATACTATGCAAATTGTGACTCTGTTAAAATGAAAGAAATATGTGTTCTCTAAGGTATTAAGTATCTAATATGCTGTGGAAGATTCAGTTTACCTTGCACTGTATTAGATAAGATAAATTAATGAACAATAATGCATTATAAATAGTGTGTTTAACATCTCTTTGTTTTTGTCCTTGGACTCCGATGAACAACTACTGGGTCATTCAAAGAATGTCTGATATGCATAACCCTCTTCCTCATTACTAAACCTGCTAGTTTCCCAAGAAACCAGTCTAGACAAAACTAGAGACGAGCATTAACAATATATTATTATTTTGTTTCGTAAGTGTGTATGTATTTAGCTATGTATATATATATATATATATATATAAATATATATATATAAATATATATATATATAGATATACTGTATACATATATATATATATATATATATATATACATATATATATATATATTTGTGTAAATCTATGAAAATAAAGAAAAAAGAGCGCCCAAACGCATTTAAGTGCAGACAGTCAGTACAATATTTATTAACACGATAAACATATATCCCACATATGGAAATACACTCACAATTTATAAAATCATAACACACAATGTATAAAATCACCCAGTAGATTCTCCTTTTCCTCCGGCTCCAGTAGCGTTACGTGTGACGTCAGTATCACGGCTGTATGTGGGTGTGTTGGCTTCTGACCAATCCGGCGGTAACTTCCGTAAGTCCCTTCTCCGCTATTGGTAGGTTAGTACTGGTTGTAGAAATGCTTTCCCAATATAGCGATATGTCTCTTTCACACCAGGGTGTATATTGCTAGTCCATAAAATGGCATATCATAACATAGAACATCTATCCTCAGCCCGCTTGGTGTAATCCAATTTGATAGATAGACACAACAAAAGGCGGCCTCACTGGATATATGTTAAACACAACTGTTAAGGGCAATGTGAATGCCCCCCTCACTCGACGTACGTTTCGTTCCGTGCTGGAACTTTTTCAAGAGTGCTGATAATCTCTGACTTCCTGCTTTTTAAGGGAGGTGTCAGTCTAATATTTAACTATTTCAGTGCCTGCTCTCCGGCTTTGCAGAACTAATGATACATGTTGAATGTGGTGCAATACATTATTATTTACATCTGTTTATCATCAATATTGCATTATATACACTGATTTCAATACATGTATTTTAAAAGTGTAACACAAGAAATTTATATATGCTTACCTATAACTTCTTAAAAATCACTAATAATGGTGTAAAATACATGGATCATCTAAAAAAATTAAAAAAACATTTTCATTTAAATATATAAAAATATATAAATACATAGGATAATTAAAACATAAATATGTACTAATATATTATACAGAAATTAACAACTACTAATACCCTAAGTTAAAAAGGCTTGTATGTCTAAATCAATATTTAACCCTTGTGGGTAGAGACAATCCAACTTTTTTATCCAGAAGGTTTCTCGTTGACGTAGTTTAAGCAGCCTATTGGTGTCCCATATATTTGGAGGGACCCATTCTATCATTTTAATTTCTAAGTCCTTAGGATCACAACTATGCATCTGTTTAAAATGCTGGGAAACACTATGAGTTTCAAGCCCTTTCTCAATATTATTTAGATGTTCCCTGAAACGATAATTTATTTTTCTCTTCGTTCTACCTACATAGATATAATTGCATTTACACTTAAGATGGTATACCACATGGGTGCTCATACAGGTACACCTATCCTTATTAGAAAACTTTTTTGAATTGTCAAAATTTTCAATCACATTGTGGTTATTCGGTATGTGGGGACACATTACACAATCTTTCTTTTTACATTTAAATGTACCTGTACTCATTCCCCAGTCTGACATCTTTACAGGTGGTTTACTCCAGAGTTTACTAGGGGCTAAGATGTTTTTTAAATCCCTATTTTTCCTAAACACCATTTCTGGCTTTTCACCCAGTGATTTCCTTAGGATGGGGTCTAGTTGTAACACGTTCCAATGTTTGTTTAATATATCCTTAATCTTATAATGTTGGTTATTGTATTTAGTTATAAATAAAGGATTTTTGTTCTCCACTACATGATGTTTAGTGACTTTCTTGTTGTTTATTTTATCTAGTAAATGTTTTCTATCCATCATATCCACTTTATTTTTCATTGTACAAAGGAGTTCACTATTATACCCTTTATCCAAAAAAAATTTGGTTAGAATATCAGCTTCATGATTATAGTCATTTTCATTTGTACAGTTGCGCTCAATGCGCTGGTATTGTCCAAGAGGTATATTATTTTTCCACCGTTTGTGGTGGCCACTCTTTGCATTTAATAGACCATTTCTATCAGTTTCTTTTCTAAAATTCTTTACTGCTATTTTGATATTATCCACAAAAAGTGTTAAATCCAAGAAACTGATGTCTGTCTTTGATTGTGTGTATGTAAATTCTAGATTATAATCATTACAATTCATATGTTTTATAAATCTCTCTATTTCTTGGGGTTCACCCTCCCAAATGATGATAATATCATCTATGTACCTGTAATACATATATATATTGGACAGGTATGGGTTATTGTTCCATATTTTAAATTCTTCAAAATTGGACATGTATAAATTCGCATACGATGGGGCAAAGGTTGTCCCCATCGCTGTCCCCTGTGTTTGTCTGTAAAATTTGTTTTCAAATAAAAAATAATTATGAGAGAGGATAAACTGAATGGACTCAGAGATGAACTTCGATTGTACCTTAGATATGTTTCCTTTTCTGCATTCATCCTTAATTACTATTACACCCTTATTGTGGGGTATACTAGTGTACAATGCTGATACATCACATGTCACCCAACTAAAGTTTGGCCTCCATTCTTTTCCTTCAAATTTACTAATCACATCCACAGTATCTCTAATGTAAGATGGTATCACTTTAACTAGGGGTTGCAAAAAGTAATCAATATATTTAGACATGTTATCGCACAAAGACCCAATACCTGATACTATGGGCGTACCAGGTGGTTCCCTTGCGTTTTTATGCATTTTAGGTAGATGATAGAAGCATGCCACCTTAGGGCATGCTTCATATAAATATGCAAATTCATTTTGATTTAATATTCCGTCTTGCTTAGCCTTACATAGAAAATCAAATATTTCTTTCTTATAATTTTGAGTAGGGTTGAACGTTAAGGGTTGATATGTATCTTTGTTACTCAACAATTTATATGCCTCCTTCAAATAGTCACATCTGTTTTGGACAACCAATCCGCCTCCCTTGTCAGCATTCCTATAGACTACATCATAGTCCTCAGTTAGAATTTTAAGAGAGGCTCTTTCTTCTTTAGTTAGATTATCATTTCTAAATTTCCTTCCATATGATAATTTATTGATATCATCACAAACCAATTTATTAAAGATTTTTATGAATTCACTCTGCATGTTTTGTGGATAGAAGATAGACTTTCTCTTAAGGGAGCAATGGGTCATTACTGAGTGATTCTCTTCATGTACAGAGCAATTCAATAATTCCTCCTCTAAATCATTGTTATATTTAGTTTGAGTAAGGTTTTCATTATGAAGTACTTCTAAATTCATCAATGTTATCATATCTTCATCACTAAATTCCATATTGTCAGTCAAATTTATCTTATCGTAATATCTCTTTAAAGTCAATTTTCTAATGTATCTCTGTACATTTATAAATAATTCAAATTGATTGGGTTGTGAGATAGGGGCAAAATTGAATCCCTTCGATAATAATTTCATTTGATTTTCTGTGAATGTTTTATCCGATAGATTCAAAATTAACTGATGACCTGTTTCTAATTCCAACCGTTTCTGTTTCTTTTTTCGTTGTTTGTTTCCCCCTCTACAGCCTCTATATCTTCTAATTGTCTTTTTGGTTTTCTTGGGGTATCTAGGGCCTTTTTATACGCCCCCCCCATTCCGTTTTGTCCCCTTGTCGCCAAAGGGGAGTTCTTAAAAAATGCCCCTTATTTTGATTACCCCGTCTTTGTTCTCTAGGGGACCATGTTCTCGGTTGGTGACCAGAGTTATAATTATTTTCTCTAGTCTTAGGTTTAGCTCCTTGATGGTTCCATCTAGGGCTATGGTTCCCATATACCCTATCAGTCTGATTTACATTAAACTGGAATCTATTTGAGGTTTCAATATTCGGGCTATCCCTATTTTTCTGATCCCATATAATATTGGGTGTTCTATATCCACCGTTTCTATTAACATATTGTCCCTTATTATGTTGCTGTTTATTAGTATTGACCATTTGACCCTTCCCTCTGTTGTCTCTATACAAGTCTAAAGGATTATCATTATTTCCATTTTTTATATGATATATGGGTGCTTTTATTAGTTTTATTTGGATATTGTTGCCTCGCGTGTAATCTCTGATTATGATTATCAACTGGTATAGCTCTTTTTTCTTTATTTTCATAGATTTCTGCATCAAGTTCGTTTGGGACTGTTTTAAGGAGCTGCCTGCTTTTAAAATACCAGTAACAGACATGGACTTTTAATGGACATTTATCATTGTGATTTGTAAGAATATTTTTGTATCTTTTATATTTTTATACATATTATATGTTAATTGTATACTATATCTAGCATATCACCATTAGGTATAGGCAAATACTAATACTCATTAGAGGATATTTTATACACCTATTTTCAAGCAGCGCCTAGTATATCCTTGTTTTCCTATATATATTTGTGTGTTTATGTGGCGTGTGTTTAGTGTAAGTGTGGTGCATGTGTATAATATTATATTGTTTTATAAGGTTGTGAATGTATTTATGTATGTATATGTATATATATATATATATATATATATATATATATTTGTTTGAAAGTAGAGTTTGTGATGTTTATATGGGATGTGTATAGTATTTGTGTGACGTGTTTAGCGTTAGTGTGGTGCATGTGTATAATATTATATTGTTTCATAAGTGTGTGTATGTATTTTTGTATATGTATATATGTATTTATGTATGTATATGTGTATATATATATATATATATATATATATATATATATATATAATGTTTCAATTAGCCTGTGGCCCAGCACTCCAACCTGGGTGGTGTATAGTGGGTGCAATCCTCAAAAAATAAGTATGTAAATTCGTATATAGAAGGGCACTCTCAGGATTTGTAAATGAAACCAATTTTTTCTTTATTCTTAATATCAAGAAAGCATGGTCGACGTTTCGGCCCTCATTCAGGCCTTCATCAGGACATATTTAACCTGCAAACAGCTGTGCAGCGGAACTCCCAGTCAGAAAAGAGGCGTGCAGATTAAATATGTCCTGATAAAGGCCTGAATGAGGGCCGAAACGTCGTTCATGCTTTGTTGATATTAAGAATAAAGAAAAAATTGGTTTTATTTACAAATCCTGCGAGTGCCCTGCTATATACAGATTTATATATATATATATATATATATATATATATATATATATATATATCTAAAAAAAGCATAGATTGCAGTTTACGGTTTATAACATTTTCTTCTTTATTGGCAACTTGGTTTAAAAGGCATCCATGGAACACATGTATACATCAGCAATTACAGCATATCCTGCAATCTGCGATTTTTTGATTATCTATATACAAGGCAGCAGAAACGGATCGTTCAGCTCTTGGGTCCTGTAACAGTTGATACCTCACTGCTGGAGCACAGCACACAGCCGATTCTCATTGAGAGTGTACTTTTGGTTTCCTGTCACAGACTTTTATACCATTACATGTATCTCCTTTGCACTATTTGAATTTGGGATACATGCGTTAAAGTTAACTTCTATTTGTGTAGATATGTGCATGATCGAAAAATTTGTTTCAGTTCGGATCGATTCAGAGTTTTTCTAATTTCATTTCGGATCGATTCGAATTCGGAAAACTTTGAATGAATTTGTTTCGGATTCGTTTTGGATTCATTCGGATTCGAAAAAATTTGGCTGGATTCGGTTCGATTTGGTCTGGTTCGGAAATTCGGAATTTCGGTATGTGTGCTGTGTATTAGACTAGTATTATGTACTGTATATTAGGTGTAACCCATAGCAGAATGATATAAACTAATATACTGTACAATACTAGTGTAATCCATGGCCAGACTCGGGTTTATGTTAGGGTGTTAGGTGTAAACATAACTTTTCTTTCCCCAAAGGAATCAATGAGTCTGCGTTATGGAGCTTTATGCTCCTTTATTGCAGGTGATAAGCTTTTTTTTAGCCGGCTCTCCCCATTGATGTCTATGGGGAAATCATGCACGAGCATGTAAAACCAGCTCAAAGCAGCGCTGGTATTTGAGTGCGGTATGGAGCTCAATACTGCCATATTGCCTGCTAACGCCAGGTTTTTGCAAACCTGTAATAGCAGCGCTATAGGGAGGTGAGCGGTGGAAATATCTTGAAAGTTAGTATTGAGACACTCATAATGCAAAACTCGTAATCTAGGCGTTAATTATGAGGTATTGTAATGGGAAAGTGTTTTTAATATTTAAGGACAATATTGATGTGTATATATGTCACAAGGCACTGGTCATTAAAGACCACAATTTGCAGGATAGTCCTGATAATGAGCTCTGCTCTACTGCCCTCTTTCCACAAATTGAAAACATAGGACTGCCCAGAAGTCACCAATCAATGGTTAACCCTATCCACACTCCTACCTAAATGATCTGAGTCTACCCTGGAGCATCCTTACTCCAAATCTAGACACCTGCGCACCTCTGATCACTTGCCTCCCAATTGGACTGCATTAAATCAACCTTCTGGAATCAAAGTATCATGTTAATAATGTAAAATGCTGGAGGTTATGTTAATATGCAAAGAGAAGAATAGCTGAGAATTAGAAAACAGGAAATTATTTTTTTCCCCCTGCATAATATTTCTTAAAAATTTACCATAAAAATACACATTTAGTTAATCTGAGATGTTTCAACGTTCAAAGAAACCTGATATATTTAAAGACTTTGAATATCTACTTAGTTTGGAAGTAATATATTAACATTTAACATTTAAAACAAAACAAATAATGAAACTGTAAATTACACATGATTTTTTATTCATTTATTTCAGTACTTGTCCTAAAGCTCATTCACACGGGTCATTTCTCCCCCTTACCTCTCTCTCTATCTCCCCCCTCTCTCTCTCTCTCTCTCTCTCTCCCCCTCTCTCTCTCCCCTCTCTCTCTCCCCCTCTCTCCCCCCACTTTCTCCCCCCTCTCTCTTCCCCTCTCTCTCCCCTCTCTCCCCCCCTCTCTCCCCCCTCTCTCTCCCACCTTTCTCTCCCCCCTCTCTCTCTCTCCCCCTCTCTCTCTCTTCCTCTTTCCTCTCTCTCCCCCCGTCTCTCTCTCCCCCCTCTCTGTCTCTCTCTCTCCCCTCTCTCTCTCTCTCTCTCTCTCTCTCCCCCTCTCTCTCTCTCCCTCTCTCTCCCTCCCCCTCTCTCTCCCTTCCCCTCTCTCCCCTCCTCTCTCCCCCTCTCTCTTCACCCCTCTCTCACCCCTCTCTCTCTTTCCCCCCCTCTCCCCCCTCTCCCCCTTTCTCTCTCTCTCTCTCCCCCTCTCTCTCTCTCCCCCCTCTCTCTCCCTCTCCCTCTCTCCCTCCCCCCTCTCTCTCTTCCACCTCTATCCCCCCTCTCTCTTCCCCCTCTCTCCCCTCTCTCTCCCCCTCTCTCCTTTTGCTCTCTCCCCCCTTTTCTTTTGCTCTCTCTCTTCCCCTATCTTTTGCTCTCTCTCTTTCCCCCTCTTATTTTCTCTCTCCCCCTCTATTTTGCTCTCTCTCCCCCTCCCTTGCTCTTTCCCCTCTATTATCCTATCTTTAGCTCTTTCCAATCTCTTTTGTTCTCTCGCCCTTTTTCTATCTCTCGCTCCTTTCTATCTCTCTCCCCTCTATCTCGCATGCATGACCACGCCCAGCCCCACCCCCTTCACGTCCGGCCATGCCCTCCGCTCATGCCCGGCCATGCCTACTTCTGCCCGCACCGCAGATCAGGTAGGGACTCTGAGGCCAGGTGTGTTTGTCCTTGTGCTGTCTCTACTGCGCATGACAGCTTCGGACAAACACACAGCCTTTTATAGTATAGGATATGAATAATAAAACATTTTTGTTGTTGTTATTTATATATTATCTTATTATCTGTAATGTATTGGTTCCATTGTCATCTGGAAAGGCATTGGGTTCTATTCCAATCAATTAGAATTCTTTTTATTTTTCATATTATTCTACATTTATGAACCCCACAATAGCCTATTAATTAAAACATTTTCAAATGTGTTCATGACAAAAATATAATAATATAACAAAAACAAAAAACTATATGCATGGCGACAATTTAACACCAGTATTGCAGCCAATCAAAACCATTTCTGTGGCAGTTTGCTAAAGGATTTTTTTTAATTTTTAAATTGTACAATTATTTTTGTGCTTAATAAAAAGTAAAAATACATTTAAATCAACACTAGTAAGTTATTACATGTGTAAACAAACTATTTGTCATTTATCATCAATATTGAATCAGTGGTCAGAATTTGCCTTTGCTTTGGCTGTGTTTCTATTGCTTCCTTGGAGGGTTCGGAATATTCTTGTGGAAACTTACTTGAAAAGCCTGTAACGCACACATTTCTTTTATAACAATTAGATGTTTTATAATATTCTAATTCATTCTAATTTATTTGTTGGCTTTTCTTATTGATTTTAATTTCTTTGATATTGATACAATACACATCATTTTTTTGAATGAGGTACTTGTTCCTCAAAAGAGAGGTGTGGTATAATTGTTTTTCTTGTCTCCAGTGCCAAGAGTAAACTTGGCTTTGTGTTACCATCAGATACTAAGAATAAACAATACACAGATGTAGAATAATAAACTTACAGTTACCTCTGCTGAACCAATCATGTTCGAGTCTACACCAGTTGTGCTCAAACATCTTTGCATGGGAAGACAGTCACCAATGTTGGAATTGGCAGGGTTCCACATTGCATTATATTCAGATTACACCTCAAAATAAAATGAGATAATCCCATTTTTAGTTTTAAAATAATTGTTTTTTTATCAATTAATTTAAAGGGACACTAAACTGCTGGATACAACTACAACAGTTACTACTAACCATGCTATTGTCATTACGCCTGTGCCTGCAGATATCTTCATAGCTATTCTCTTATTTTAACCCTTTAAAATACTGGTTAGTGATGTTCTGCATCTTCAAACTGGTTGCGGCCATCTTGGAATTTAAGTATTCTTATACCCAGTGACAGAAACGGTGCACATTTACAGATTGGCAATAATGTTGTCTTCTTGACAAGCCGTATCATGTATTTTAGTTTAGTGTGCACAATACAGAACTGGAGCTGTATTTCTCTATAATATCCCTGAGGGCTTTTAATATGTGTTACGCAACATTTAAACTATGCAAAAAATGCAAAACTGCTTTTGATTGTGAGAGCTAATACAAAGAGAAAGGTACTGCTGTCAAAAAGCCAGCAAATTCACTGATCTGCTCTGCTTCTGTTACAGAATGCAACACTATGAGCCTACCAAGATGGAAGAGAGTATAAAGATGAAGAGCTTTGCCGACTGGGTTGTATAATGGCTCATATTGAGAGAACCACTTTAAAGAGACCTGCATTTACAGGAAATTAAACAACAGCATGGTGAGTAGTCACCACACTACTGTTGTTGTACTACAGTTTAATGCCCCTTTCAATTAACTGTATATACTACATCAATTTACAAAATTTGGTACAAAATACCCACAATTACTTTGTGTATTCAAATGAATGGATAGATGTGACCCTTGTTCTTGCAGTTTGGGTCTCCTTGATCTACTCAGTCATTTCAATTAATTATATGCAACGTCATCCATGTATAAAACAAATTAATCTAAAGGGACATGAAACTACCATTTTTTTTTCATGATTCAGATAGAACATACACATTTGCTTCATTATTTTGGTATCCTTTATTAAAGGAGCAGCAATGTACGTCTTGGAGCTAGATCAACACATCAGTAAGCCAATGATAATAGGTATATATGTGCAGTCACCAATCTGCAGCTAGCTTCCAGCTCCTGAGTATATCTAGGTATGCTTTTTAACAAAGGATACAGAGAGAACTAAACAAATTAGATAATAGAAGTAAATTGGAAAGTTGTTTAAAATGTTATGCTCTTTTTGAACGATGAAAGACATTTGTTATCCTTTTAAGAGGATGAATAAGGGAATATGTCATTTTTACATGAAGGGAAATGCATTAATAGATATATCTGACAAGCTTATTATGGGCTGGATTACAAGTGAAGCTCTAATTTAATGTGCGCCCGTCAATGGGCCAATCTGCTTGTTTATAAGCTCACGTTCAATAACCAGCCATTACAAGTGGCTAGTTAATGCTTTCACAAGCTTATCATACAATAAAGTCATAATAAAAAAGTTTAACTCTTGGTAAATTATGTTCTGAAGTTCATTCCACTTAGAATAATTTAATGCCACATCTGAGATGAGAAAAAGATCTTTGCTAGGAATTAAATTAGGTGATTGTATGATGCATTATTAAATAAGCACTAGAATTAATTTTTAAAGGGGGCAGTGTGTGTTCTCTTATGGGGGCAAACATTTGACAAGAAGCTCAATTAATGATTCTCTATTCATTATTGTAAGATGAAAAAATGAAGCCAAGTCAGACTGTTATCGTTATAAGCAAATAAAAGACCGGCACAGGTTAATAAATGAGTTACTATCTTCACACAGATACTTAAAAGTTATACAATCACATCAGTTTAAATAAGGATTTAAAAAAAAGGCCAGCGAGTTTAGATTTTTTAAATACAAAACAATTAGCTTTACTTTTTAATTTTTTTATTCAATTTATAGACAGTACTTTCATTCTTTCCAAATACAACAGATATTTAGTAAGGTTATTTATGTATCTATTTAACGTACTTTTAAAGCAACCTCTTTAGTACTTTTTTAATGTACTGAGCATATTTATTAGATTAACCTATTGCACTACAAATGAATGAGTGACAGCTGAATTGCTATATTTTTTTTTATTAGTTAAGAGACAAGTTTTCAGCAGTTGTTTGCTGAATATGCGTAAACTATTTAAAGGGACAGTCTACACCAGAATTTTTATTGTTTAAAAAGACAGATAATCCCTTTATTAACCATTCCCCAGTTTTGCATAACCAACAAAGTTATATTAATACACCTTTTACCTATGTAATTACCTTGTATCTAAGCCTCTGCAGACTGCCCCTTATTTCAGTTTTTTTGACAGACTTGCATTTTAACCAATCAGTGCAGACTCCTAGGTAACGCTACCTGCGTGAGCACAATTTTATCTATATGACACACATGAACTAACGCCCTCAAGTTGTGAAAAATTGTCAAAATGCATTCAGATAAGAGGAAGCCTTTAAGGGCTAAGAAATTATCATATGAACCTCTTAGGTTTTGCTTTGAACTAAGAATACCAAGAGAACAAAGCAAAATTGGTGAAAAAGTAAATTGGAAAGTTGTTTAAAATTACATGCCCTATTGGAATCATGAACTTTTTTTTTCTTTCATGTAATTGGCAAGAGTCCATGAGCTAGTGACATATGGGATATACAATCCTACCAGGAGAGGCAAAGTTTCCCAAACCTCAAAATGCCTATAAATACACCCCCTCACCACACCCACAATTCAGTTTTACAAACTTTGCCTCCTATGGAGGTGGTGAGGTAAGTTTGTGCTAAAGATTTCTACGTTGATATGCGCTTCTCAGCATTGTTGAAGCCCGATTCCTCTCAGAGTACAGCGAATGTCAGAGGGACGTGAAGGGAGTATAACTTATTTGAATACGATGATTTCCCTAACGGGGGTCTATTTCATAGGTTTTCTGTTATCGGTCGTAGAGATTCATCTCCTACCTCCCTTTTCAGATCGATGATATACTCTCAATTTACCATTACCTCTACTAATAACTGTTTTAGTACTGGTTTGGCTATCTGCTATATGTGGATGGGTGTCTTTTGGTAAGTATGTTTTTATTACTTAAGACACTCTCAGCTATGGTTTGGCACTTTATGCATTTATATAAAGTTCTAAATATATGTATTGTACTTATATTTGCCATGAGTCAGGTTCATGTATTTCCTTCTGCAGACTGTCAGTTTCATATTTGGGGAATGTAAACAATTTTAAGAATTTTTTTTCTTACCTGGGGTTCAGTCTTTTTTCAATTGACTACTTCTTGCAATTGTGGGTATTAGGCCCGCGGGTGCGTCAAATGCTAAACTTTATTGCGTCATTCTTGGCACGAGAAATTTTTGGCGTGAAAAAAAAAAGTTTATGACGCTACTTCGTCATTTCCGGCATGTGTGTCATTTCCGGTTATTTTTGGCGCCAAAAAAGAGTTTACGTTACGTTGTGCATCATACTTGGCGCCAAACTTTTCATTATTTCGATACCCCTTGTATGTTTGCCTCTTGCTTTTTGCTATCAGAGGCCTATGCTATTGCATTTTTTCCCATTCCTGAAATTGTCATTTAAGGAAATAGATACTTTTGCTTTATATGTTGTTTTTTTCTCTTACATTGTGCAAGATGTCCCAATCTGATCCTGCCTCAGAAGTTTCGGCTGGAACATTGCTGCCTGACATCGGTTCTACCAAAGCTAAGTGCATTTGTTGTAAATTGTAGAAATTATTCCAACGAATGTCATTTGTAATAGTTGTCATGATAAACTTTTACATGCAGATAGTGTTTCCATCAGTAATAGTACATTGCCAGTTGCAGTTCCTTCAACTTCTAATGTACATGATATACCTGTAAATTTTAAAGAATTTGTTTCTGATTCTATTATGAAGGCTTTGTCTGCATTTCCACCTTCTAATAAACGTAAAAGGTCTTTTAAAACTTCTCATTTAGCTGATGAAATTTCAAATGACCAACAACATAATAATTTATCCTCTTCTGATGAGGATCTATCTGATTCAGAAGATACTTCCTCAGACATTGACACTGACAAATCTACTTATTAATTTAAAATAGAGTATATGCGTTCTTTATTAAAAGAAGTGTTAATTACTTTGGAAATTGAGGTAACCAGTCCTATTGACGTTCAGTCTAATAAACGTTTAAATGCTGTTTTTAAACCTCCTGTGATTTCTCCAGGGGTTTTTCCCATTCCTGAGGATATTTCTGATATGATTTCTAGGGAATGGAATAAGCCAGGTACTTCTTTTATTCCTTCTTCAAGGTTTAAAAAATTGTATCCTTTACCAGCAAAATCTATAGAGTTTTGGGAAAAAATCCCCAAAGTTGATGGGGCTATTTCTACTCTTGCTAAACGTACCACTATTCCTATGGAAGATAGCACTTCCTTTAAGGATCCTTTAGATAGGAAGCTTGAATCTTATCTAAGGAAGGCCTATTTATTTTCAGGTCATCTTCTCAGACCTGTTATTTCTTTGGCTGATGTTGTGGCTGCATCAACTTTCTGGTTGGAAAATTTAGAGCAACATGAATTGGATTTTGACATATCTAGCATTATTCGCTTACTGCAACATGCTAATCATTTTATTTGTGATGCCATTTTTGATATTATCAAAATTGATGTTAGATCCATGTCTTTAGCTATATTAGCTAGAAGAGCTTTGTGGTTTAAGTCTTGGAATGCTGATATGACATCAAAATCTAGATTACTATCTCTTTCTTCCCAAGGTAATAATTTATTTGGTTCTCAGTTGGATTCTATTATTTCAACTGTCATTGGGGGAAAGGAGTATTTTTTGCCTCAGGATAAAAAACCTAAGGGTAAATCTAGGGCTTCTAACTGTTTTTGTTCCTTTCGTCAGAATAAGGAACAAAAACTCAATCCTCCCCCCAAGGAATCTGCCTCCAATTGGAAGCCTTCCTCAAATTGGAATAAATCCAAGCCATTTAGGAAACCAAAGTCAGCCCCAAGTCCGCATGAAGGTGTGGCCCTCATTCCAGCTCAGCTGGTAGGGGGCAGATTAAGGTTTTTCAAGGATTTTTGGATAAAATCTGTCCAAAATCATTGGATTCAGAGCATTGTCTCTCAAGGGTATCAAATAGGATTCAGAGTAAGACCTCCTGTGAGAAGATTTTTTCTCTCACGCATCCCTGTAAATCCAGTAAAAGCTCAGGCTTTTCTTAAGTGTGTTTCAGACCTGGAGTCTTCAGGGGTAATCATGCCAGTTCCTCCTCAGGAACAAGGTTTGGGGTTTTATTCAAACCTATTCATTGTACCAAAGAAAGAAAATTTATTTAGACCAGTTCTGGATCTAAAAATTTTGAATCGTTATGTAAGAGTACCAACTTTCAAGATGGTGACTATAAGGACTATTCTGCCTTTTGTTCAGCGAGGACATTATATGTCCACAATAGACTTGCAGGATGCATACCTTCATATTCTGATTCATCCAGAACACTATCAGTTTCTGAGATTCTCTTTTCTAGACAGGCATTACCAATTTGTTGCTGTTCCATTTGGCCTAGCAACAGCTCCAAGAATCTTTTCAAAAGTTCTGGGTGCCCTACTATCTGTAATCAGAGAACAGGGTATTGCTGTGTTTCCTTATTTGGACAATATCTTGGTACTAGCTCAGTCTTTACATACTGCAGAATCTCACACGAGTCAACTAGTGTTGTTTCTTCGGAAACATGGTTGAAGGATCAATTTACCAAAAAGTTTCTTGATTCCTCAGACAAGGGTCACCTTTTTAGGCTTCCAGATAGATTCAGTGTCCATGACTCTGTCTCTAACAAACAAGAGACGTTTAAAATTGGTCGCAGCATGCCGGCACCTTCAGTCTCAGTCATTCCCTTCAGTGGCTATGTGCATGGAAGTTTTAGGTCTCATGACTGCAGCATCGGATGCGATCCCCTTTGCTCGTTTTCACATGAGACCTCTACAGCTTTGTATGCTGAATCAATGGTGCAGAGATTATACAAAGATATCACAATTAATATCCTTGAATCCCAATGTACGATACTCTCTGACATGGTGTATAGATCACCATCGTTTGGTTCAAGGGGCTTCTTTTGTTTGGCCAACCTGGACTGTGATCTCTGACAGCACAAGGGGTTTGGAAATCTCAAGAGGCGAGATTACCAATAAATATTTTGGAACTCCGTGCAATTCTCAGGGCTCTTCAGTTCTGGCCTCTGGTAAAGAGAGAACCGTTCATTTGTTTTCAGACAGACAATATCACAACTGTGGCTTATGTCAATCATCAGGGTGGGACTCACAGTCCCCAAGCTATGAAAGAAGTATCTTGGATACTTGCTTGGGCGGAATCCAGCTCCTGTCTAATCTCTGCGGTGCATATCCCAGGTGTAGACAATTGGGAGGCGGATTATCTCAGCCGCCAGACTTTACATCCAGGGGAGTGGTCTCTCCATCCAGGTGTGTTTTCTCAGATTGTTCAGATGTGGGGTCTTCCAGAGATAGATCTCATGGCCTCTCATCTAAACAAGAAACTTCCCATATATCTATCCAGGTCCAGGGATGTTCAGGCGGAAGCAATGGATGTGTTGACACTTCCTTGGTGTTATCATCCTGCTTACATCTTCCCGCCTCTAGTTCTTCTTCCAAGAGTGATCTCCAAAATCATCATGGAACAGTCTTTTGTGTTGCTGATGGCTCCAGCATGGCCACACAGGTTTTGGTATGCAGATCTGGTTCGGATGTCCAGTTGTCCGCCTTTGCCACTTCCGTTACGGCCGGACCTACTATCTCAAGGTCCGTTTTTCCATCAGGATCTCAAATCATTAAATTTGAAGGTGTGGAAATTGGACGCTTAGTTCTAAGTCATAGAGGTTTCTCTGACTCAGTGATTAATACTATGTTGCAAGCTCGTAAATCTGTTTCTAGAAAGATTTATTATCGAGTTTGGAAGACTTACATTTCATGGTGTTCTTCTCATAAATTCTCCTGGCATTCTTTTAGAATTTCTAGAATTTTACAGTTTCTTCAGGATGGTTTGGATAAGGGTTTGTCTGCAAGTTCCTTGAAAGGACAAATCTCTGCTCTTTCTGTTTTATTTCACAGAAAGATTGCTATACTTCCTGATATTCACTGTTTTGTACAGGCTTTAATTCGTATTAAGCCTGTCATTAAGTCAATTTCTCCTCCTTGGAGTCTTAATTTGGTTCTGAAGGCTTTACAGGCTCCTCCATTTGAACCTATGCATTCTTTGGACATTAAACTACTTTCTTGGAAAGTGTTGTTTCTTTTGGCCATCTCTTCTACTAGAAGAGTTTCTGAGTTATCTGCTCTTTCTTGTGAGTCTCCTTTTCTGATTTTTCTTTTTTTTTTTTTCAAAAAAGCTTTATTGAAGTGTAAGAAATATACAAAGACTCACTGATTCCTTTTCTGATTTTTCATCAGGATAAGGCAGTTTTGCGGACTTCTTTTCAATTTTTACCTAAGTTGTGAATTCTAACAACATTAGTAGAGAAATTGTTGTTCCTTCCTTATGTCCTAATCCTAAAAATTATTTGGAGAGATCCTTACATTCTTTGGATGTGGTAAGAGCTCTGAAATATTATGTGGAAGCTACTAAAATTTTCAGGAAGACTTCCAGTCTATTTGTTTTATTTTCTGGTCCTAGGAAAGGTCAGAAGGCTTCTACTATTTCCTTGGCTTCTTGGTTGAAACTTTTGATTCATCAAGCTTATTTGGAGTCGGGTCAGACCCGCCTCAGAGAATTACAGCTCATTCTACTAGATCAGTCTCCACTTCATGGGCTTTTAAGAATGAAGCTTCAGTTGATCAGATTTGCAAAGCGGCAACTTGGCAACTAAATTCTACCGTTTTGATGTATTTGCTTCTTCGGAAGCAGTTTTTGGTAGAAAAGTTCTTCAGGCAGCTGTTTCAGTTTGATTCTTCTGCTTTTGATTTAAGTTTTTTTCTTTCAAAATGAAAATAAAATTATTTTTTTGGGTTGTGGATTAATTTTTTCAGCGGAATATGGCTGTTTTTATTTTTATTCCCTCCCTCTCTAGTGACTCTTGAGTGGAAGATCCACATCTTGGGTATTGATATCCCATATGTCACTAGCTCATGGACTCTTGCCAATTACATGAAAGAAAACATAATTTATGTAAGAATTTACGTGAAAAATTCATTTCTTTCATATTGGCAAGAGTCCATGAGGCCCACCCTTTTTATAGTGGTTATGATTTTTTTTGTGTAAAACACAATTATTTCCAAATTTCCTTTGTTGATGCTTTCTACTCATTTCTTTATCACCCCACTGCTTGGCTATTCGTTAAACTGAATTGTGGGTGTGGTGAGGGGTGTATTTATAGGCATTTTGAGGTTTGGGAAACTGTGCCCCTCCTGGTAGGATTGTATATCCCATATGTCACTAGCTCATGGACTCTTGCCAATATGAAAGAAATGAATTTATCAGGTAAGTTCTTACATAAATTATGTTTTTACTTGACTGTCCCTTTAAGTTCACCACCTCAGAAGTTAGGAAACAATGCAACTTTTTTAAATTATTGTGAAACGCTAGGATTTACAGTTGGAACTAATAAAGGGGACTTTCAGTCATGAAGTATAAAATAATTCATGTGTGAAAATGTTGGATGCACCAAGCACTGCAAATATATTATAATAGGTGATATCAAAACATGGAAATGAAAATTAAATAAAAAGAAGAATGAATAGAATAACCTTGGTGACCAAATAAGGTCCAAATGGTTTATAGTCCCACAGGGGTCAAAATGGGAAAACTCTTCTATGAAGAGAAGCAGCAGCAAACTTCTTCAATGCTGGACGGTGAATCAAGGGATTACAAATCTAAAAATGTGGAAGAGAAGAAGGCACCACAATGATGCAAAATCAATGTGACAAGGTGAGTAGACACGCAGAATTCAAAATACTCACAAAGTATTAAGCACTTGAGAAGTGCAACAAATGCCTGCTGAACCTTCAATAGCCGTTCAGATAGCTTTCCTCTAGCTCGTTTAATTGATCAGCTGTTACCCTTCTCGGGCTGTGCACAATGACAATGGAAGGCTCAGATAGGTGACAACCAAATTCTTCCAGAAGTTCTGTAGTAAAACTCAGCTGGAAAGTTACAAAAAGAGAGAATTCGCCCTAATGGTGCAACATCAATGTGGCAAGATGTACACGCACACAGTATGCAATATACTCACAAAGTATCAAGCACTTGAGAAGTGCTACAAAAGCCTTCTAAACTTATTCAGAGTCGTTCAGGTAGCTCCCCCTCTGGCAGTGAAAGACTGTAGTTTCCCCTTGAGCTGGGTAATCGATCCATGAGAGTTACTTACGGTTGCACAAGACACATGCGATTAAATTGTAAAAAGTATAAAAAGGGTAAAAAAGGTTGATAAGGGTATAAATCGAGCCGTGCAAATAAGTCTTAATGGTAAAAAAAGACTTTAATAAAAACAAAATGTATAACACAATGCATTTTTCAGTCTTATACGACAATTTCATCAGGTGTATATACAACATTAAAAACCACGGCTATTTAAACCCTATTTTGACGTCTATTGAATCGAAGGGCGCTTGCGCACAGGATTCACAGTAAGATAGAAATGGCATCATTCAAGAAAAAAGCTCTGTGTGATAGGGCTATTGTTGAAACAATTAGGGCTGTTGTATTGGACAATGCCTTTCATTGTATCCAAAGAAGTTATAATGAGGAACGCTTCACATCGTTGGGGGCTAAGATATACTTGGTGACATGATTATCCTAACATGCAAGCTTCTAGATTTATGAACGCCTGCTTGTAATACATCAATCACCAGGGGCTTGAAGTAATGTGACTTTGATAAGCCAAATATAAAAAAAACATTACATAAAAGATAAAAATTTAAAAATGTATGTGGATGTCATTTCAATTCAATCTGCCATAGATGCCGATATTGATCCAAAAGCCAATAATAAAAACAAAAAAAATCAATGACATTGATAAATTAAACAAAAATGTAAAACAATATGAAACCATAAATGTATGAAGTATAGAAATAAAACAATAGGACATCAATAGCTATCACTGAAATAAACATACATATATCGGAATAATATATTACATGTCGAACACAAATAAAGATATATTATGACCATAATTGTTCAAAGGATAGAAAATACAAATAACTAATCTTAGTATGATGTATACTGATTACTGGGTAGATATTGGTTAACTGAAGGCTGCCATATTGATATGTTCATTTAAGCCAAAGGGATTTAAAGTCTTCAATTTCCATATCCAAAACGTTTCCTTCCCAATCTCTGAGGGAAATGGGTTTTAATATCAAATTTTTCTTTCATGGCAAAAGATACAAAACTGGTCCTATTTCCAAACATATAAATGCATAAACCACAGAGGGGTCTATTGTATTTTAAAAAAAAACTGGTTTGTTCAATATTGAACTGTTCTTGTAATTGGAGTTTTTTTTGAGGGGGAATTTTTCCTCATCACAATCTTACTTGGTGCCAACTTATTTTTGAGAGTCGGCGCTCTTCTAAAAGTACATATTGGACTAAGACCTATGCTGTTCTTCAATCGTGGGTCCCCTTGTAGTATGAACAAATATTTATTCAACATTTTTTTAATATCTCTATAACTATTGCTGTATTGGGTTGTAAATCTTAAACATTTATTTTCCCCAACAGTACAATTAGAACTACCACTTTGTTTGCTAATTGAAGGTTTATGTTTAATCTTGGTTGTATAGAACTCAGACCTATCCTTCGTTCTGGCTTTCATATAACTATCATTTATGAGATTCATGGGATATTGTTTTTCCATGAATCTATTCATAAGAATCTTTGATTGTTCGTCATAAAAAAGAGATGGGGTGAACACACTAGTAAACAAAAAAACAATCATTAATCAAAGTGTTCCCAGACATGGGGCTCGATGTCACAGTGGGGATTCAGAGTTTTTTTTTAATTTTCCCCATTGAACAGATCCCTCAAAGATGGGGAAGGAATAGGTTAATTAATTTAAGACAATTGGACACGTTTTGGATATGGAAATTGAAGACCTTAAATCCCTTTGGCTTAAATGAATATATCGACATGGCAGCCTGCAATTAACCAATATCTACCCAGTAATCAGTATACATCATACTAAGAGTAGAATTTTGTATTTTCTATCCTTTGAACAATTATGGTCATGATATATCTTTATTTGTGTTCGACATGTAATATATTATTCCGATATATGTATGTTTATTTCAGTGATATCTATTGATGTCCTATTGTTTTATTTCTATACTTTATGTATTCATGGTTTCATATTGTTTTACACTTTTTGTTTGATTTATCAATGTCATTGATTTTTTTTGTTTTTATAATTGTTTTTTTTATCAATAATGGCATCTATGGCAGTTTGAATTGAAATGATATCCGCATACATTTTTAAACTTTTATCTTTTATGTAATGTTTTTTATATTTGGCTTATCAAAGTCACATTACTTCAAGCCCCTGCGATTGATGTATTACAAGCAGGCGTTCATAAATCTAGAAGCTTGCATGTTAGAATAATCATGTCACTAAGTATATCTTAGCCCCTACGACGGGAGGCGTTCCTTATTATAATTTTTTTGGATACAATGAAATAAGTTGTCCAATACAGCAGCCCTAATTGGTTGACAATAGCCCTATCACACAGAGCTTTTTTCTTGAATGATGTCATTTCTATCTTTCTGTGAATCCTGTGCACACTACGATTCAATAGATGCCGAAATAGGGTTTAAATAGCCGTGGTTTTTAATGTTGTATATACACCTGATGCAAATAGATGTGCACTCCAACTGGCGCCAAGCCGGATAGTCCACACAGCTATTGGCTAGGAGGTGGAAACGTCACCTCTTAGCAAAATAGCATTCTGCCGTGGGCTGCCTGAGCATCTCAGTGCAGTGAATGCTTTTAACAAATAAAGGCGCTTTCAACATGAAGTGTTTTATACTTCATGACTGAAAGTCCCCTTTCTTTGTCCCATTTGTAAATCCTAGCGTTTTACAAACGCTAGGATTAACAATCACTTTAACTTGCTGACATGAGTGAGTCTGCACCGCAAAGGCAGCTTCAGATATAGGAATTTCATAATCAGCATACAGTGTATTACTCTTATATATCTACTGTTTTTGCAGCACACTACTTTGATGTAGACATGGGCATTCCTTTGGTTACAAATGCATATTCGTAATGAAAATACGGATATTCATTTCTTTTTTACAAAACAAATATCCAAACGTATGCACCAACCAATTTAAAGAACATGAATATATATTAATGAAATTTGTTAGTGTATATTAATTTTCTTTAAATTAGCTTTAAAGGGACAGTAAACCTTAAAAATAATGTTATATAATTCTGCACATAGTGCAGAATTATATAACATTATTTAGGTGCTATAGCCATAAAAGCATTTTTTACCGTTTAATTTGCTAAAATACGGCGCTTTTACAGACCCGCTCTCTGCTCTCTGCTGAGCGGGTCTGTTATTTTTAGTCAGCGCATCGGGCCAGCTGTATAGTCACAGCCCGGCCCGACCGCGCCATAGCACTAAGTGCAGCTCGCTCCTGCAATTTAAGTTCACTGGATGGGCAAAAAAACATTAAAATTTGTACTTATAAGTACAAAATACAAGCATAACTGTTGGTTTTATCGTAAAATGAGCAGAACTTGGGCGTTCCATAGGCATGTCTGAAATTTTTTCTTAAATCCAAGCATAATAACCATTTTCACCCTACAGTTCTCATTGTTTTTTCTCACAAACTAAAAGGTGTTGAGATTGTGACAAAATACGCAAAATACTTAAAGTAATAGTCTAGTCAAAATTAAACGTTTATGACTCAGATAGAGAATGCAATTTTAAGCAACTTTCTAATTTACTCCTATTATCAATTTTTCTTTTATTCTGTTGCTATCTTTATTTGACAAAAGCAAGAATGTAAGCATAGAAATCAGCCCATTTTTGGTTCAGGACCTGGGTGGCACTTTCTTATTGGTGTCTAAATGTAGCCACCAATTAGCAAGCACTACCCAGGTGCTGAACCAAAAATGGGCTGGCTCCTAAACATACATTCAAATAAAGATAGCAAGAGAACAAAGAAAAAATGATAATAGGAGTAAATTAGAAGGTTGCTTAAAATTGCTTGCTCTATCTAAATAATAAAAGTTGAATTTTTACTTGACTATTCCTTTAATACCCTAAAAGAAAAACACATGAATACAAAGATTGAGGTGATTGTATGATGCTATACATAGAAAGCAGAGCAATGTGTTTCCCTTTCCAGTGAGCTTTAATACTTTCTTTAGCAGACATCTCACCACTCGCATGATCTGCCCTTTTTTAAATATGAATTCCACCAGGGCAGCCCCTGCGAGGGTTGTTGTCAAAAACCACATCAGAACCGGAAAAGTTTAGAAAATCGGCCCCTTAGTCTCCTATTAGCGCTGCTCCTGACTCAGTGAAGAAAGCTCGGGATTAATACGGCAAACCCAGCATGCTAGAGGTAAGTATAAGCCTGACACTGTGCAGCAAAGGAAGATTTACAAAAACTGTAATGTAAATGTTACAGAATATTCAGTTATTGCTTAGTTTTAAACAAAGCAAATTCCGAATTGTTCAGCAATCAG
Source organism: Bombina bombina (assembly GCF_027579735.1). NCBI lineage: Eukaryota > Metazoa > Chordata > Amphibia > Anura > Bombinatoridae > Bombina > Bombina bombina. The sequence continues at coordinate 1,019,467,023 of NC_069503.1, forward strand.
ATTATTCATCTGAAACTACTTATTTGCTGCTGCACATGTTTACTTTATAGAGTACTATCATATTTAACAGTGCAAATCAAGCAGTTGGTGCAGTACTAAATACTCTATAAGTCGAAATCTATCTATCTATCCATCAATCACATATTAATCTATCTATCTATCTATCTATCTATCTATCTATCTATCTATCCATCAATCACATATTAATCTATACTGTATATCTATCTATCTATCTATCTATCTATCTATCTATCTATCTATCTATCTATCTATCTATCTATCTATATATCATTCTCTCTGTCTATCTATCTGTTAATTTTCCTGTTTTACATTTAGCTCACAGATGTTTATAAATTCACATTTAAACGCTCATTGGTTAATTTAATATATTTATTTTCTTTTTTTTGGTGGTGATGGCTCCTTAGATTAATGATTTAAAATGTTTTCATAAAAGAAAACATTTATTATCTGTCACTATATTTATTTAATAATCCTTCAGTGAGTGAAAAATCTATAGATGATATATTATTTTCTTTCTCTTATTCTTTCTTTCATTTCTTTCTTTTCTTTTTTTTCTTAAAATGGATACAGACAGCAAATAACAGTGTCCAAATATTATTTTTCTGCTTAAGTAGAGAACTGATAATCCTGGCTATTTTCTATAAATGCCATTGGTAAACACAATACTAGTGTAATTACCACTTGTTTTCTCCAAGAATGATGGTAATACCATCTTGTCAAGCACTTTCCCACATTGTAATAAGCAAGTCTTTCTTAAAACCTTTTGTCAGTAGTGATTCCACTGGACAACAAGACCTATCTGCTAAACAAATTAGATCTTGTTGCAGCATGACCTTTAACGGGAAGAAAGTAGCTGTTGCTCTTTGAAGAGGCTGTCTCTCGCTGTATCACCATATTTTGATACACCACTTTCAGAAGAAGATGCAGCTATCAAATCTTCTGCATGTCACAGTCACACTGGGAGTTTGTTATCAGTATGGCCCAAAATCCATACCTCCAGCAAAAGAGATCAGAAGGGAAATCAGATCAGCTAGTAATAAAACATATAAGTATAATACAGCCAATTTGAGTCAACATTTCATGATTTAAAAAAAAAAAAGGTATTTATTTATTACATGAAATGCTTTACTTTGTTTTATTGCATTTTAAATGTATTTATCAGTGGTTATGGCTAATGGTAGAGGTCAGAGAGGTTAAGAGATAGCTTATTTAAAGGGTAGTAGTATTAATATGTTTCAGTAACTATGAATATCTATTTTGATTCCAATATTTGAAATGTTGTGGTAATTTAAAGACATACACCTAAATTACAAGTTATGCGCTAAACCCGGTGCGCAAATAACGCTAAAAATTAAGCGGTACCACAATTTCCATAGCGCTGCCATTACAAGTTACACAAAAACCTTCTTGTGTTGTGCAATATGGTGCGATAAGCTCATACCGCATGAAAGCGAAGTCCTGACTTGACGCGCTCGTTTTCCCCTATAGGCATCAATGGAGAAAAAGTGTTATAAAAAAACTAACACCTGCGATTGTGGAATGGCGATCGCTATAACGCAATCCCCATTGATGTCTATGGGGACATAAACCCCTAGTCGAAATACCCCTAATCAGCTGCCCCCCGACATCGCCGACACTAAATAAAGTTATTAACCCCTAAACCGATGAAGAAAGAAGATGTCCCTGCGCGGGATGAAGATTTCGCCACCTGGATGAAGACTTTTCTCCGCCTGGAAGAAGATGGATGTCGGGACTTCAGGAACGGTGAGTACATTTTTTGGGGTTGGTGTTTTTTTTTTTTATGTTTTTGGGTGTGTTTTTTTTAGGTTAGGGCTTTTTTAAAATGTTTTAATGGGCACTAAAGAGTTGATCGCCTTTTTAAGGGCAATGCCCATACGAATGCCCCTTTAGGGCAATGGGTAGCTTAGAGTTTTTTTTATCTTGGGGGGTTTTACTGTTGGGGGGGCTTAGCAATTTTTGTAAAAGTGCTGATTGCTTCAGGGTAATGCCCTACAAAAGGCATTAATTAATAGGTTAATTTTAGTATTTGCGATGTGGGGGGTCGGCGGTTTAGGGGTTAATAGGTTTATTTAGTGTTGGCTGTGTGGGGGGGGGTGGTTTAGGTGTTAATACTTTATTTTAGTGTTGGCGATGTGGGTGGCGGATTATGGGTTAATAGGTATATTATAGTATTTGCGATGTGGGGAATGGTGGTTTAGGGGTTAAAGGGACAGTCTACACCAGCATTTTTATTGTTTTAAAAGATAGATAATCCCTTTATTACCCATTTCCCAGTTTTGCATAACCAACACAGTTATAATAATTTACTTTTAACCTCTGTGATTATCTTGCATCTAAGCCTCTGCAAACTGCCCCTTTTTTCAGTTCTTTTGACAGACTTGCAGTCTAGCCAATCAGTGCCTGCTCCCAGATTACTCCACGTGCACGAGCACAGTGTTATCTATAAGAAATATGTGAACTAACACCCTCTAGTGGTGAAAAACTGTTAAAATGCAATCTAAAAGAGGTGGGCTTCAAGGTCTAAGAAATTAGCATATGAACCTCCTAGGTTAAGCTTTCAACTAAGAATACCAAGAGAACAAAGCAAAATTGGTGATAAAAGTAAATTGGAAAATTGTTTAAAATTACATGCTCTATCTGAATCATGAAAGTTTATTTGGCCTAGACTGTCCCTTTAATAGGTAGTTTATGTGTGTAATTGTACTTTGTAACATTTTTGTTATTTACTGTTAGGGGGGACTTAGTAATTTTGTATTGTAAAAGAGCTGATTGCTTCAGGGTAATGCCATACAAAAGGCCTTTTTAAGGGCTATTGGTAGTTTATTGTTAGATTAGGGAGTGTTTTTATTTTTTGATGGCTTTTTTGTTTTTATAGGGGTATTAGATTAGGTTTGATTTTTATTATTTTGGATAATTTCATTTATTGTTTTTTGTAATCTTAGATTTTTTATTTTTTGTAAATTTAGACTTTTTTGTACTTTTATTTATTTTAAGGTAGATATATTATAACTTTAATTTAAAGTTAGGGGGTGTTAGGTTTAGGGGTTTATAGTTTAATTTAGTGTGTCGCGATGTGGGGTTCCGGCGGTTTAGGGTAATAATAGATTTATTTTAGTATTTGCGATGTGTGGGATTGACAGTTTAGGGGCTAATAGGTTTATTTTAATATTTGCAATGTGGGGGTCAGCGGTTTAGGGAGTAATAGTTTTATTTTAGTATTTGCAATGTAGGGGCTCAGGAGTTTAGGGATTAATAGGTTTATTTTAGTATTTGCAATGTGGGGGGGTCGGCGGTTTAGGGGTTAATAGGTTTATTTAGTGTTGGCTGTGGGGGGTGGTTTAGGGGTTAATACTTTATTTTAGTGTTGGCGATGTTGGTGGGTGGTGGATTAGGGGTTAATAGGTATGCTATAGTATTTGCGATGCTGGGGATGGTGGTTTAGGGGTTAATAGGTAGTTTATGTGTGTTACCGTACTTTGTAACATTTTTGCTATGAGTTTTGTGAAACATTTTTTGTTTGGCAAAATCCATAACTACTGATCTTAGATAACGGAATGGATCATGGCGGTATAAGCTATAACGCTAGTGTAATAGCCAGACCACACAAACTTTAATACTGGTGACCTGAAAATTCCCCACTCAAAAGCCATATTTTGAGTGCGGAATGGAGAGTTGCGGTATAGGCTAAAACGCTAGCGGAATAGCCTTACCGCCGCAACTTGTAATACGGGTGACCTGCCATTCTGCACACAAAGGCCAATTTTTCAGCAGTATCGCCGTACCGCACAACTTGTAATTTAGGTGATAGTATTGAATGCTACAGTTTAGAAATAACTCCAATAGTAAAGCAAAGAGATAATATGTCAAAAGAAATACAGAAAAACATACATTTTTAGTAGATATATCTGTCTCTAATTTTCTACAGTAGGTATAGACAACCATTGAGATGATATCCAAAATCTTCGTCCCTGAACTGGGGAACAAGTCACATTTTGCTAAAAATTTTACAGTTTTAAATACTTTTAAAACATGTATTTTTTATGTTGATCTCTCTCTCAGTATATATATATACATATATATATATACATATATATATATATATATATATATATATATACATATATATACATATATATATATATATATATATATATATATATATATGTATATATATGTATATATATGTATATATGTGTGTATATGTATATGTGTATATATGTGTATGTGTATATATGTGTATGTGTATATATGTATATGTGTATATATGTATATGTGTATATATGTGTATGTGTGTATATGTATATGTGTATATATGTATATATGTATATATATGTATATGTATATGTGTGTATATGTGTATATATGTGTATATATGTATATGTGTATATATGTATATATGTATATATATGTATATGTATATGTGTGTATATGTGTATATAAGTATATATGTATATGTGTATATATGTATATATGTATATGTGTGTATATGTGTATATATGCGTATATGTGGATATATATATGTATATACAGGGAGTGCAGAATTTTTAGGCAAGTTGTATTTTTGAGGATTAATTTTATTATTGAACAACAACCATGTTCTCAATGAACCCAAAAAACTCATTAATATCAAAGCTGAATATTTTTGGAAGTAGTTTTTAGTTTGTTTTTAGTTTTAGCTATTTTAGGGGGATATCTGTGTGTGCAGGTGACTATTACTGTGCATAATTATTAGGCAACTTAACAAAAAACAAATATATACCCATTTCAATTATTTATTTTTACCAGTGAAACCAATATAACATCTCAACATTCACAAATATACATTTCTGACATTCAAAAACAAAACAAAAACGAATCAGTGACCAATATAGCCACCTTTCTTTGCAAGGACACTCAAAAGCCTGCCATCCATGGATTCTGTCAGTGTTTTGATCTGTTCACCATCAACATTGCGTGCAGCAGAAACCACAGCCTCCCAGACACTGTTCAGAGAGGTGTACTGTTTTCCCTCCTTGTAAATCTCACATTTGATGATGGACCACAGGTTCTCAATGGGGTTCAGATCAGGTGAACAAGGAGGCCATGTCATTAGATTTTCTTCTTTTATACCCTTTCTTGCCAGCCACGCTGTGGAGTACTTGGACACGTGTGATGGAGCATTGTCCTGCATGAAAATCATGTTTTTCTTGAAGGATGCAGACTTCTTCCTGTACCACTGCTTGAAGAAGGTGTCTTCCAGAAACTGGCAGTAGGACTGGAAGTTGAGCTTGACTCCATCCTCAACCCGAAAAGGCCCCACAAGCTCATCTTTGATGATACCAGCCCAAACCAGTATTCCACCTCCACCTTGCTGGCGTCTGAGTCGGATTGGAGCTCTCTGCCCTTTACCAATCCAGCCACGGGCCCATCCATCTGGCCCATCAAGACTCACTCTCATTTCATCAGTCCATAAAACCTTAGAAAAATCAGTCTTGAGATATTTCTTGGCCCAGTCTTGACGTTTCAGCTTGTGTGTCTTGTTCAGTGGTGGTCGTCTTTCAGCCTTTCTTACCTTGGCCATGTCTCTGAGTATTGCACACCTTGTGCTTTTGGGCACTCCAGTGATGTTGCAGCTCTGAAATATGGCCAAACTGGTGGCAAGTGGCATCTTGGCAGCTGCACGCTTGACTTTTCTCAGTTCATGGGCAGTTATTTTGCGCCTTGGTTTTTCCACACGCTTCTTGCGACCATGTTGACTATTTTGAATGAAACGCTTGATTGTTCGATGATCACGCTTCAGAAGCTTTGCAATTTTAAAAATTGCTGCATCCCTCTGCAAGATATCTCACTATTTTTGACTTTTCTGAGCCTGTCAAGTCCTTCTTTTGACCCATTTTGCCAAAGGAAAGGAAGTTGCCTAATAATTATGCACACCTGATATAGGGTGTTGATGTCATTAGATCACACCCCTTCTCATTACAGAGATGCACATCACCTAATATGCTAAATTGGTAGTAGGCTTTCGAGCCTATACAGCTTGGAGTAAGACAACATGCATAAAGAGGATGATGTGGTCAAAATACTCATTTGCCTAATAATTCTGCACTCCCTGTATGTATATGTGTATATATGTGTATATATGTATATATGTATATGTGTGTATATATGTGTATATATGTATATAGGTATATGTGTATATATGTGTATATATGTATATATTTATATGTGTATATGTGTATATATGTGTATATGTATATGTGTATATGTGTATATATGTGTGTATATGTATATATGTATATATGTGTATATGTGTATATATGTGTATATATGTATATATGTATATGTGTATATATGTATATGTGTATATATGTGTATATATATATGTATATATGTATATGTGTATATATGTGTATATATGTATATGTGTATATGTGTATATGTGTATATATGTATATGTGTGTATATATGTGTATATATGTATATAGGTATATGTGTATATATGTGTATATATGTGTATATATGTGTATATATGTATATATTTATATGTGTATATGTGTATATATGTGTATATGTATATGTGTATATGTGTATATATGTGTGTATATGTATATATGTATATATGTATATGTGTATATATGTATATGTGTATATATGTGTATATGTGTATATGTGTATATGTGTATATATGTGTATATATGTATATATGTATATGTGTATATATGTGTATATATATATGTATATATGTATATGTGTATATATGTGTATATATGTATATGTGTATATGTGTATATGTGTATATGTGTATATATGTATATATGTGTGTATATGTGTATATATGTATATATGTATATGTGTATATGTGTATATATATATGTATATATGTATATGTGAATATGTGTATATATGTATATATGTATATGTGTATTTATGTGTATATGTGTATATATTTATATATGTATATGTGTATATGTGTATATATGTATATATGTATATCTGTATATATGTATATATACACACTTAAGTGTCTATCAAAAAAGAGATTGTTATCAGTAGAGATGGATGATATATTTGCACGAATGCCTAGTTTGTATGTTACTATATAGGGCAAAGTAATTGAGAGGTGAAGTCTTGCAATGATGAACATACAGTATAAAGCATATATAAAACATTCATAAAGCACACATAAAACAGAGAACTCTTACCCCTGTATATGTAAAAATACATCTCTTTCTTGTTACCAATAAACAGAAACATTTTGTAAAAAAAAATGCATAATTATTGCACAAGCCTAATTTACATTAATTACTTCTGATATTTAAATGCAGCTGTTTATTTACTGATATCATTTGAATGTTTTAATTGATTTTATTATGCCATGACTGTGCCGAATATTTTATGAAAAAGCAATTTAAAAAATGATCATTGAGTAGAATTAAATATGAATCCATGAGCTTTATACGTTTAGAAATCCATTAGTTTAATTGATTTAAAGGTAATGTACTTAATGGGCTTGAAGACAATATACTCTGTGGATATATATATTTTGCAAGGTTACAAGATATTAGTGGCTAATTGGAAGAAAATACAGAAATTTCAAAATAACAACACTCTAAAATATTTTCCCTCATATGTTAAATATTATTATTATAATATACTATATAAATTAATATTTGACCAATTTAGGCCCAGTCAATTCTTGTCTGCTTTTGTCCTGCCATATATGTGATCATCTGAAATGCAGAGTGCAGTTATTTTATTGTTTCAGTAACTCATACATTGCCAGTAAAGGGCTCTATTATAAAGGTGGTACACAATACTGTACAGAGGATTTTTATTAGTTTTAAATAAAAACAATTTTAGCAATATTCTGTGTTTAAAATCTGGGTTCAAAGAGCACATCTTGATATGATTCCCATACCCATTCAGAATAAAATGCATATGAATATATGAATATTCATGTAGAGGTACAGTGAGCATGGAGTTGGAAAATGCCTGGAGAGATGATGGATATTGAAGTCCACTAAACATTATTAGCACATTTTGACAATTGGGTTTAGTGCGCTTCTACTCTTGTGAGTATCTGAGAGAAATTACATTAGATTCTTTTTTTGTGTTATGTGCACTATGGGCTAGATTACAAGTGGTGCGCTAATTACAATATTATAACTGCGCTAACTTGCATGGATATTACAAGTTTAAAAGTACCGGTAATTGAGTTTGCTCTAATGCAAACTAAATTAGCGCATGTCGGGTTTGCACAAGATAAGACCTGCCATAAAGTGTAAGGGTTAAAAAGAAGAAGTGCACCAAACACAACATAAATAGATTCAAATAAAGTGTCACACTCATATATACACTATCTGCTAAAAAATATATTCATATAAATATATATATATACAGTATATATATATATATATATATATATATATATATATATATATATATATATATATATATATATATATATATATATATATATATATATATACTGTATATATACAGTATATGTCTAGATATGTGTATGGATATATACACTGTGGAGCCCATTCCACTCAAATACCTTAAAACATGAAAAGGTATTTTTAATCAATTTTAATATTTTATAATGTATTTATGTAAATAGGTTTACATTCCAATGTTATTCACATAGTAGAAAATGTTCTATGTATTTATAAATATATAAATACCTGCATATATTCATATAGATATTTAGGTATAGGCATATATTTTACAAAAAAATTATCAGATTTATATAGCAATATATATATATATATATATATATATATATATATATATATATATATATATATATATATATATATATATATATATATATATATATATGTGTGTGTGAAGAACATTGGAATGTCAATGATTCATAACTATCTTTGGGTTTAGTGCTGTTGGTCTAACGCGGTGTTGGGTTAGCACACGAGTGATTACGTGTTGTAATCTAGCCCTATATCTGTGCCATTTCTTTTTCCTAAAGGGATATTATGCTCCTTATGTTGAGGCTTTGAAAAAGTTGTAAATTGTAATATTTTAATTTAATACTGAAATGCACTCATGTGCATTTCCTTTTTGACTTTTATGTCTCTTTAAAGGGACATTAAACACTAAATACATTTTATGCACCCTCCTCTAAATATTGGTGCTGCCATTTTGGAACCTAGGTCACACTGCAGGTAGAATGAGAGTTGCCACATACGTACAAACATGTCAGCACTTGAATACAGTGTAAGATAGATTTCAACATGGTGACACCCATGAATAGAGGAAGGAGGCATGTAACCTCAACCCTATGCTTATAAAATATATTTAGTGTTTAAAGTCCCTTTAAATGTTAACGAAAATAACGGGTAATCAACAGCATGAGATATGTTTATTACAGGAGAGACAAAACCTACATTGGTAGAGAGGGGAGGTATTTGGAGGAAGTGCATTTGAAAATCAAAACAGAAATGTGGATGGGGCAGTATTGTTGAATTTTCATTAAGAGCAAGGATAGTGACTTTAATTCTAGTAGAGAATAACAGCAAACCCTACACACGGAATGCAGATGGTGAATGAGAAAAGAGATAGATGAAACATGTCAGCAGAACTGATAATGGATTGGTAAATACCAGAGTCAGGTGGTTACCAGATAGGAGAATGTTGCCAATAATAAATTATGCTTCTTTATTAAAAAATGGTTGAATGCCATAAAAACAGTGGATAAATGTGAGTCTTGAAGGAGTAAAAGGTGATACCATGGAAGTAGCATTTCATACATACATGGGAAGTGACGTCACCAGATGGGGGAATGGTTTAGAGCCGTTATTGTCTATCTCATAGTTACTAAGTTAGATGTGTTATGCAATCTGTATACTTCTATGCTCTGCAATAAAATAGCTTTGTACCTTCTATGCTGTGTCCTGCATCTCATGACATGGTGTCAGAAGTACTTGCCTGTGCTTCTATTTCCTGATTAATGACAATGTTTAAGTTTACCTCACCTGAGCCTTTTGATTTCTCTCAGCTTGCAGCTTGGCCCACATGGCGTCAGCGGTTTCAACGCTTCAGGATTGCTTCCAAGCTGGACAAGGAGAGTGGTGAAGTACAAGTTAATTCTCTTTTATACTCTATGGGGAAATATGTGGAGCCAGTGTTCAATGCCTTTACTTTCCAAGAAGGGGAAGAATTTGACTTTGAAATAGTTATGAATAAACGCAGTGCCCACATTGTGCCCAAAAGAAATTTGATTCATGAGAGAGCCTGTTTTCACAAACGTGCTCAGCGTGTGGGAGAATCTGTGGAGTTATTTGTGCGCAGCCTGTGTGAACTAGCTAAATTCTGTGAGTTTGGTGTTGCTAAAGAGGAGCAAATCAGAGACAGAATAGTCATAGGAATTGCAGATGCGGAAGTCTCATTGAAGCTACAGTTAGAGGCTGATTTAACATTGGATGGGGGCTATTAGGATGGCCCGCCAGAGTGAACTGGTGAAAAAGCAAAGTGCTGATCTGAGGTCTGAGAGCATTGTGGATGAAGTGCAGCAGTTCAGGAGAGCTGCTAGTGAAAGGCAAAGTGTGAGCGGTAGACCAAGGGCAACATATAGGCCCAGAAGCGGATGGACGCAGCGCTGCATGCGATGTAACCGTACCCATGATCAGAGTGTCGTATGTCCTGCTAAAGACAAAATATGTAGGAAATGTAACCGAATGGGCCATTTTGAAGTGGTGTGTAAAACTGAATACAATAAAGAGATGCAGGTGGATAGTGACCAGGAGGGTCAAGAAGTGTCCTTTGTTGGGTCTGTTGTTGAACAGTCAGGTTCAGATGAAGATTGGCGGGTTACTCTTACTGTAATGGGAGCCAAAGTTGCCTTTAAGATTGACACAGGAGCAGACATCACTGTTATGTCCCTTGTAGCATTCATAAAACTGCCTCGACAGCCTCAGCTGGCGAGCGTTACAACAAAAGTTCATAGTCCTGGTGGCCGCATATAAGCAGAGGAAATTCACCATGTGGGTACATGTGATTAGAGGTCAGTGTGTTAACAACCTATTGAGCAGAAAAGCAGCTTGTGGTTTGGGCCTAGTTGCCAGAGTGAATGAGATTTCAGAAGACATGTATGGTGAATTGGGCCTACTAAATTGCAACCCAGTCTGAATCTTACATAAAGGTGATGGTCCCATACAGCATTACCACTACTTGTAGAATTCCGTTCCCGCTCATGCCTCAAGTGGAGAAGGAACTTCTGCGTATGAGGATTATGGGAGTCATTGAAGAGGTTGTTGAAGCAACTGACTGGTGTGCCCCCATTGTGCCCGTTGTGAAGAAAAACAGGAAGGTACGCATCTGTGTAGACTTGAAAAGACTGAATGAGGCTGTGTAGAGAGCGAGAGATATGTGCTGCTGACACTTGAAGACATAGCTCCGAACTTGGCTGTTGCGAAGTTCTTCTCTACACTGGATGCTTCCAGCGAATTCTGGCAGATACCTCTAGATCCAGAGTGCCGCAAACTGACTACCTTCATTACACCGGTAGGTCGATTTTGCTTCTGCAGACTCCCATTTGGTATATCCTCTGCTCCTGAAATCTTTCAAAGAGAGATGAGTTCTCTCCTAAGGGACCACGAGGGCATGGCAGTCATCACGGACGACATTTTGGTGTTTGGGTCTACATTGGAAGAACATGATTAACGATTGAGCTGTGTGCTGCAGACCATTAGAGAGTCCAGGCTGAAATTAAATAAGGAGAAATGCCATTTTAGGAAGGCTGAGTTATGTTACTTTGCGCATATTATCAATGAGGATGGCATCAAGCCGGACCCCGATAAAATCCTTGCTATTAAACAGATGAAAAGCCCTTCTGATCTACATGAGCTGAGACAAATATTGGGCCTTGTGAATTATGTGGGCAAGTTCCTTCCAGATTTATCCACAACACTACACCCTATCACAGAGTTGTTAAAGAAAGATGTTGCCTGGGTCTGGGGACCTTCACAGGAAGAATCTTTTGTGCAAGTCCCTGCTGGGGTCTGCCCCAGTGTTGGGGTTCTATGACCCTTCTAGAAAGAATGTGGTTAGTGCTGATGCGAGCAGTTATGGGTTAGGGGCCGCCCTCCTGCAGTTGAATGAGACCAAACTACAAACCATCGCCTACTGTTCCAGTACACTGATGGCTGCTGAGTCAAAATACGCCCAAATTGAGAAAGAGTGTCTGGCTGCAGTTTGGGCCTGTGAGCGCTTCCAGCGTTACCTAGTGGGTTTAGAGAAATTTAGTCTAGAGACTGACCATAAACCGCTAGTCCCTCTAATCAACTCCTATGATATTGACAAAACACTCCTAAGATGCCAGAGACTTCTGATGAGGCTGCTCAGGTTCAACGTTCAGGCAGTGCATGTGCCGGGGAAACAACTGGTAGTGGCAGATACACTTTCCAGGCTGCTGCTGAAGAATCTTCAACGGAATCAGATCTGAAAGTGTATGTAGATTCAGTTCTGGCATCCACATCCATTTCGTCAGGGAAGCTAGAGCAAATAAGAAAGGAGACATATTTAGATACTGACCTTCAAGAAGTTATTAAGTACATAAAAGAAGGTTGGCCTGATAGCTGTGCAGCCTGGATGTCTTTAAGCTCTTACCAGTCAGAAAGGTTGCAGCTCATGGAACTGGATGGGTGGGTGCTGTTCCAGGACCGCATTGTTATCCCTGTTAGCATGCGGCAGGAGATGTTAAGCAGGATTCATGATGGCCACTTGGGCATTACAAAGTGCAGAGAAAGGGCAGCTGCGGCAGTATGGTGGCCTGGGATCAGTTCCGACATCGCAAGCTATGTCTCTAGTTGTGCCTTTTGCTGGGAATGCAACTCAGAAAAGGGAGCCCTTGATTTCTACTCCGCTGCCTGCAGGCCCGTGGCAGAAAATAGCTACTGATTTGTGCAAACTGCACAGGAAAAAGTACCTAGTCGTGATTGACTACTATTCCAGGTATTTGGAGATTGCACCCTTGAATGAGATCACAAGTCAAGCCGTTATCACTCATCTCAAGAGCTTGTTCACCCGGTGGGGCATACCATTGGAGTTAGTGAGCGATAATGGAATGCAGTTTGCTTCCACGGAGATCAGTTCCTTCAGCAGTGAATATGATTTTGTCCATTCTACATTGAGTCCACATTACCCACAGGCCAATGGAATGGCGGAAAGGGCAGTTCAAACAACAAAGTTTATTTTGAAGCAATCTGAGCCGTACCTAGCCCTCTTGTCCTATAGGGCAACTCCCTTTCAAGCCATGGGTTTTAGCACGACACAGCTGATGCTTCCAGCCAACTCTCTCTGTTCCTCAGGACGAGGACCTTAGGAGGGATGAAGAGGCTAAAAGGGGCTATCGATTCTTCTACGACAGGAGACACTCTGTGAGGCCCTTGCAGGAGCTGAATGTGGGGCAAAGTGTCAGAGTTAAACTGGATGATGAGAAGAAAATGGAAGACGACTGCTACGGTAATTGGATGCTCTCCAGAACCAAGGTCTTATGTAGTCCTTACTGATGGAGGGACAGTCACACGTCGAAATCGAAAACATCTTTAGCCAGTACCTGAGAGTTTGGGACTGGATGCCTCAGTACCACTGCCGGTGGGATCCCCTGTTTTAAGAGGGGTGCCTTCCCCTCAGCAAGATCACAGCGGGGATACTTCTTTGCTTCCAGCAGACTCTCAATCACCTTCTTCTGTATCAGAGGACAGTCCATGTAAAATAACATCTAGTGGAAGGGTAGTGAAACTTCCAGCCCGATATCGGGATTAGCACTAGTTAGAGCCGTGACCAGAAGTATGGGCAGAATAATACCATGGTCACTGTGGACTAGGGTAGTCTACCCCGATGTTCAAGTCAGGATTGTATTTCATGTTGTTTATGTATATCCTCTTTAACTTGTTATTTGTTGTATACTAAACAAAACTATTTCTGTATGCTTCTTGTATAACTTGTTATTTGATGTATTCAAAAGGAAATAAAATGTATGCTTTGTCCTTTGAAAAGAGGGAAGATGTGATGAGAGTGGGAAGTGACGTCACCAGATGGGGGCGTGGTTTAAAGCCGTTATTGTCTATGTCGCAGTTACTAAGTTAGATGTGTTGTGCAAGCTGTATACTTCTATGCTCTGCAATAAAATAGCGTTGTACCTTCTATGCTGTGTCCTGCATCTCATGACAGGGGATATGATTAATTATTGTTTTAAACCATGAAAAAAAATATTAACCCCATTGTGACATGGTACATTAACCTTTAATGATGACCATGTACAGTGGCTGCTTCCAGGGCTCTAAAAACATGGGTTTTTCCATAAGACCGAGCTATTTTTGCTTGCCCCATCATCTCAGAAATAGCGCTATGGAGGCAACCCTAGACAAGTAATTACTTGCATGTCTGTCAAAGGGGTGCCTCCACTGTATGAGATCTTAAACTGTTGCTGGATGCCTGCATGAGAGGCTATCCAGCAACAGTGCAGTAATAGTCAAGTATAACTGTTACTGTGTATAAAAGCACAGTGGCAGCCTATTGCATTGATTTTATACATTGATACAGCCTTGATACTGGCATGATGCAATGCATGCTGGTAATAGGGTCAGTGAGCTATTATTGGATGCCTCAGGAGCTAGACAGCCAGAGATGGCCAATAAAGTGCCCCAATGGTGATATGATCACTGTAACATTTCATAAATGACAAGCCATTGTTTGTTAATGATGGCTTGTCTTGAGCTTTTCTCTACATGTTAGCACCTATGAGATAAAAATGGTAAAAAAAATGTATTTTAATAAAGTTTGTTTTTAATAATTATATTATAATAAACTGTAAATGTGGTCAGTTTATTTTAATAAATTGTTTTTATTTTCCATGGCAATAATGTTTAAAATGTTTTTTTGTTTTGTTTTTTATTTAATTGTTCCCATTTTTCAGTATATTTATTTTATGTACCCATATAGGATAGCACAAAAAAAGCCTGTTTTAAAAAAGAAAAAAAAAAGAAATGGTATATAATGTGTATAGATGTAATTAATAAGAGAGCAGATAATTATGATGAAACCAATACAGAGAGAAAATGATAAAATTGTCTCTCTTATTTAAGCATTATAGAAGTAAAGAAGAGGTAATAGGAGAAAATTACATACTCAATTTTATGATGAAATTTAAATTTTATGTCCCATGAACCAAACATAAAAGTCTGATCTATATATATATATATATATATATATATATATATACTGTGTGTATACAGGGAGTGCAGAATTATTAGGAAAATTAGTATTTTGACCACATCATCTTCTTTATGCATGTTGTCTTACTCCAAGCTGTATAGGCTCGAAAGCCTACTACCAATTAAGCATATTAGGTGATGTGCATCTCTGTAATGAGAAGGGGTGTGGTCTAATGACATCAACACCCTATATCAGGTGTGCATAATTATTAGGCAACTTCCTTTCCTTTGGCAAAATGGGTCAAAAGAAGGACTTGACAGGCTCAGAAAAGTAAAAAATAGTGAGATATCTTGCAGAGGGATGCAGCACTCTTAAAATTGCAAAGCTTCTGAAGCGTGATCATCGAACAATCAAGCGTTTCATTCAAAATAGTCAACAGGGTCGCAAGAAGCGTGTGGAAAAACCAAGGCGCAAAATAACTGCCCATGAACTGAGAAAAGTCAAGCGTGCAGCTGCCAAGATGCCACTTGCCACCAGTTTGGCCATATTTCAGAGCTGCAACATCACTGGAGTGCCCAAAAGCACAAGGTGTGCAATACTCAGAGACATGGCCAAGGTAAGAAAGGCTGAAAGACGACCACCACTGAACAAGACACACAAGCTGAAACGTCAAGACTGGGCCAAGAAATATCTCAAGACTGATTTTTCTAAGGTTTTATGGACTGATGAAATGAGAGTGAGTCTTGATGGGCCAGATGGATGGGCCCGTGGCTGGATTGGTAAAGGGCAGAGAGCTCCAGTCCGACTCAGACGCCAGCAAGGTGGAGGTGGAGTACTGGTTTGGGCTGGTATCATCAAAGATGAGCTTGTGGGGCCTTTTGAGGATGGAGTCAAGCTCAACTCCCAGTCCTACTGCCAGTTTCTGGAAGACACCTTCTTCAAGCAGTGGTACAGGAAGAAGTCTGCATCCTTCAAGAAAAACATGATTTTCATGCAGGACAATGCTCCATCACATGCGTCCAAGTACTCCACAGCGTGGCTGGCAAGAAAGGGTATAAAAGAAGAAAATCTAATGACATGGCCTCTTTGTTCACCTGATCTGAACCCCATTGAGAACCTGTGGTCCATCATCAAATGTGAGATTTACAAGGAGGGAAAACCGTACACCTCTCTGAACAGTGTCTGGGAGGCTGTGGTTGCTGCTGCACGCAATGTTGATGGTGAACAGATCAAAACACTGACAGAATCCATGGATGACAGGCTTTTGAGTGTCCTTGCAAAGAAAGGTGGCTATATTGGTCACTGATTTGTTTTTGTTTTGTTTTTGAATGTCAGAAATGTATATTTGTGAATGTTGAGATGTTATATTGGTTTCACTGGTAAAAATAAATAATTGAAATGGGTATATATTTGTTTTTTGTTAAGTTGCCTAATAATTATGCATAGTAATAGTCACCTGCACACACAGATATCCCCCTAAAATAGCTATAACTAAAAACAAACTAAAAACTACTTCCAAAACTATTCAGCTTTGATATTAATGAGTTTTTTGGGTTCATTGAGAACATGGTTGTTGTTCAATAATAAAATTAATCCTCAAAAATACAACTTGCCTAATAATTCTGCACTCCCTGTATATATATATATGTGTATATGTATATATATATATATATATATATATATATATATATATATATATATATATATATATATATATATATATAAATATTGTGAATGAGTTGATGGCAAATGAAGATTGCAATTGCAAAATTATTTGTACCACAAATTGACTTCTAAAAAATACAAATTGACTTCTAAAAATGCTTGAACGCTAACTGCGCCCACAGTAAAAAATGACTGTGTAACATGTAACATGCAATTTGTGTAACATGCTTCGAGTTGGGCACTGTAGGTTTAATGCGGTGTCAGGTTAGCTCACAAGAAGAATAAGTTATCTTAATGCAATTTAAGTAAATATTACATATAAAATATTAAAAAATAGTAATTAATGTAAATTAATGTAAATAATTATTGTAGATGTAATAAAGTATTCTAAAAAAAATCAATAAAATATACAGTATATATATATATATATATATATATATATTGTTTTCCAGAAACTTTTATTATTATTAATTATTATTAATATTTTTCTATATTTTATATTTAATATTTACATAATTCTTCATGTGCACTAACTCGACACCGCGTTAGACCTTACAGCATGCAACCCCAAGCATGTTACGCATTTATTACATTCCTATGTTCTACAAATACAATTATTTTTTGTATTTTTAAATATATATTTCTATATATATTTAAAATGCATTAAAATTATGGTGGAGATGCATGAGATTAAAATCCTCCATATCACAAAAGTAAATCAATAAAAATTATTGCACAGGCAATTAGCAGATCTAGGCAAGTATCCCTGCTTGCCTTTACCCAGTAAAACTCCATATACATTGTTACCAATGCACAAGAGGATTCTGGGTGAATGCAGCAAATACAGAAATCACTACTAGACAGTAGTAGATAGATTTTTGATTGCTGCTAGGTAAAGCTCATTCCAGGGAACAATGTATATGGCGTTTTACTGGGTAAAGGCAAGCAGGGATACTTGTCTGGGTGTGCTATTTGCCTGTGCATTAATTTCTATTGATTATATATATTTAATAATGTTAATGTCAAAAATGTATATCTACCTATATATCTACATGATTTTATATATATATATATATATATATATATATATATATATATATATATATATATATATATATATATATACACACACACACACAAAGGAATATGTTCAAATATATATATAAATATCTATTTAAAACAAACATAACATCTTACTGTTTCAACTTGTAATACACGCGCTAACCTCATGCACAAAATCTTTATTTTTGGCGGTGTTATTGCTCAAGCGAAAGCACTAAATAGCGTGCCATTTGTAATCTGGCCCATGTTTTTTTCTGTCCCTTTAACTGTTTTATAGTAACTGTTTGTCCTTTATTATATATGCATATAACTGACTTGGCAGAGACTTTTATTGCAAGATTTGCCTAATTCATATTCTCTTTTGTTATAAGTCCCATTGCTGCTGTTTTTTTTAGCATTTAATGTATATTTGAAAATACGTCCTTAAGTGCAGCATTAATCACACTTTCTTTAAATAAATCTAACTAATGTCAACAAGATAAAAAAATAAAAAATAAAAAAAAAAATACAAGAGTTTCAGGGTCAATTAGTTAATGAAGTGCATCAATCCACAGTGTAATTCAATTATAAAACATCAATAAAAATCTAATTTCTAAGATCAGAAGTCAAGTACACCAGTGTATTGTATAGCATACACTGGAACTGCTTAGCAATCATTGCATCATTGCTTATTTTAATAAGAAGTGATAAATTACACTAGAACATCAAAAGAAATTGTATGGAATTGTTAGCAGGTTTATTAAGGTTTTCTGTTTTATTGAAAGTTTGGGTGTACATTTCACAATGAGCAACATCAAAAATCAGAATTTCTGCCTGTAATTTTGCTTCCCCCTGTTTTCCTGCCTTTGGGATTCGCGCTTTTCCTTTCATCAGTTGCCATTTTCAGCAGCATGCAGTAATTTCATGGCTCATTGCAAGCGCTGAAAACCTTTGAAACCACAAATGCTAACCTACCTGGCCTGCAGCCATTTAGGAAGAGATTAATTTAGCAAACAGAAGCAAAACACTTTCTACTTCTAGACTGTGCATAATTTTACTTCTATCTATATTTATTTTACAGTGAGCAGCGTAATGACAATTTCAGTAATTGCAACTCTATAAAAAACTTGCCTACCTAGCTTATCTCACTATCACAAGGCTGTGAGTCAGTCAGATTAGAAAAAAGTACAGCATATGAATCTTCTCAAGTTGCCTTGCAAAATATGTGCTTTGTATAAGAACTTACGTGATGGTTTGCGCTTATTTGAATAACTATCTAGGAACCAGCACGCTGGTGTATGTTCTTGAGTTGTGCCACACTTTTAACCCCTTAGCTGCCACAGAGGGCTTGCTATAAATTACCACGCTCTCTGGCAGTTGAAGTGCGAATATACAAGGATTTAAAATAGGAAGAAAAAAAATGTTGTACTAACATGCAGCTGTTTAAGGATACAGCAGCTTAATTTGCCAAACTATGTTTATAGCCCTCTATGGTTTCATATTTCTGTTTTTGAGCTTTCAGGCCATTGAACAGAACTAAACCTCCATCTGGGGTAAATAAAAATCTGGAAACAAGTCAGAATCTAAATGATCTCTCATATTGTTCTAAAAAAAGGTCAAAACTGTTTTATTGGATTTCATTGTATGTCAAAAAAGTAGAATGTTAGATCTCATATTTGTTTTTAATTTCCCTCTGGCAGTAGGATTCTCTTTAATTAGTAGAAATCCTCATTTGAAATGGTGTAATGATAGATAATGTTTTAAATGACTGTACATTTCATTAGAGTTTTAATTTGTGGTAAAATAATGCACATTTAATGGTGAAATTACAATAAAACAGAGATGTTTATCTTTTTTTTTTTAAAAAAAAGGTTCATATCACATTTAATTAATTTGATTGATTTTAAAGGGACATAAAACATTGATAAGAAAATGCTCTTATTGTACTGTTGCTTGCGAAAAGATTAAAATATAGCTAAAGGGACATTAAACAATTTGAGATGATAATATAAAATGATAAATCATATATATAAAAAAACTTCTGCAATATAGTTTTATTATTTATTTTGTCCCCTTTTCATGTTATTCCATTCTGAAATTGTGAGCATCAGTTCCTGTTAGAAATGGAAGTGCAGAACACTGTTATATCCCACACAGCCATTGGCTGCACACTCTAGTGACCTATTTATAACTGTCTCTAATTGGCCACAGCAGAGAAAGAAATCTAGGTACAACATCCTTTTGTTTTATAGGCACTAAACTTTACACTTATTTTGTCAATATTTAAACAACTAATAAAACTTTAAAACATACATCTATGTTATTCTCAGACTAATCTTTTCTTTGAATGCATCATTCTATCTAGCATTTATTTAGTGTTTAATGTCCCTTAAAAGTCAGCTCAGGAACAGGCCAATCCTGAGATGAATGCACCTGGTGGTTGGCAGCTACACACATATGCTAAACTTGATTGGCTCAGTAGCCTTGTTTACTGCTTGACCTATAATGCCTCACTTATCGGAGCTGACTTTAACGCCATATAAACACATAATTATATGCAATAGTGCTCCTCAACTCTAGACTTCAAGAACCCCTACGGGGACAGATTTTAATGATATCTGAATTAGAGCACAGGCTCGTTCTTGTTTCATGAATGGGTTTTAATGAATTTAGGCCATTGTCCATGGCTATTTGCATAAAAAAAAATTTCAGTACGTTTTATATCTGCTCAGTTTTTTGGAAAATAAAGAAACATGCTATATGTTACTCAATAATGTTTTTGTAGATGCTCAAATCTATTTAGAAAAAAATCGCTGCTCATTTTGATAACATATTCTTACATGTTCAGTTAACATTCAAATAAACATTAACAACAAGATGAACACAAAAATATTAGCGCTACTAAGCACTAACACAGCTCAAGTTAAATCAATTGCACTCTTATTCTTGTCAATTTATTCATAAAAACACGTACAAAGATGTACACTCACAAGATTTAACCTCAAACATGTGAGGTATGTTTCAGTATATATACTCAAATGACGATTTACAAGATTTTAGGTGTAATGCACCCCTCCACATCAGCGGATATCCACTCAGTGTAATATGGAACAAGTTGGACAGTCACTCATGTAAAATCGTTCCAAATGTCAGTGGTGGTTCAGGGTATTAATACACACCAAAGAATAAATGTCCTTTTATAAAAGAACCCGTCTATGTACAGATACCATTGGATAATATTATTCATTGGTATTGGTACATAGACAATGTACCTCTAGTCTGGCAGGGTTCTGTGAACGAATTGAAGATGTTTATTGAGATCAAAAATGACATTATGAAAATTGTTTAAACATCTTAAATGGACAAATCAATGGACAATTGATTACATGCTGTAATTGATTAGATCATGTACTTTTAACACTAGCAACACCCTAACTATATGTGTTTAACCCTCGCAAATGGGTTAAAAACATAGTTAAAGTACCACTCAGGAGTCACAGAGCACTGTTGGTCCTGAGTACAAACTGCTGTTGACCCAATCCACAACCGTAATTGTACAATCCAGCAGTTAAAATACTGCTGCTGATTGGGTGACCAGTAGTCTCTGATTAAACACATATAAACACATAGAGGCCCAGACTACAAGTGGCACGCTAATTCTAGATCACGCTAAATTTAGGGCTTAAATTTATATTATAAATGCAATAAAAATATTGTTGATATTCCAAGTTGAAATTTATGAGTTACGCTCAAGTGAAAGAAGAATTAGAATTAAAAGAATTAGCATAACCTGAGACCTGAAATAAAGTGTAAGGGTTAAAAAAGAAGTTTCACAAAACATACGTGAAACATATCAAAACAAAGTATTACACTCACATATACACATTTTAAATTTAAAAAATATAACATTCATTTTGATAAAAAAAGGTTTTAAAAGGGTTAAAAAGGGATATTATATATGGCATGGTGTTTGACTGTATAATGTACCAATGTATGTTATGTGTATGTGTATATATATATATATATATATATATATATATATATATATATATATATATATACTGTATATATATATGTATATATATATTTGTTATATAATATATAAATATGTGTATGTGTGCATGTATTCATGTGTATATATATGTATACATGTGCATTAATGTGTTTATATGTGTAAATATGTATGTGCACACATACATATATACACATATAAATACACTTTTGAGCCCTTCCCAGTCAAATACCCTGAAACATGCAATATAATTGTTAATCAATTTTTAACATATTTTTATGTTGTTTCTTTAATAGAAATACTTGAAATTTCTGTGTCTTTTGCTTGCATGCTTACTGTTTTACTTTGTAATTTGTAATACCAGCGCTAACTTGGGAGCACTTATGTTTTACCTTGAGTGCAGTTAGCGCTTATGAGCGATAAAAATGTATCGCTCCACTTGTAATCTAGACCAGAGTTGGTTCATTGTTAGTGTTAAAAAATATCTCAGCAATAAAAGGCCATAATAAAAGGCCATAATATTGAAAAAATTACATGCTCTAATTCATTAGAGCAAGTACTTTTATTTCCAGTGTTATGGCCCTTTAATTGTTGAAATATGACATGCACAAATACAAATGTGACTTGAAAATCAATTCTGTAAAATAATATTTAATAATATTTAATAGCGTTCCAGTTTTTAAAAAATACTAGCATTTTTTGTCAGACAAAAGTAACTTGAAATAGCTTTATAAATCTTCAGCAGATCTAAAATAAATGGATTTTAAATAGTCTAAAACTTTCTTCTGCACTTATGTTGGAATTATTGCTTACATTATCCTGTGAGTGACATGCAACTAACGTATAACTTTGCCCAAATGCTATTTTTTTTTGGTTAATGCATGAGTACCCTGTTAAAAATGAATACTACAAGCAAACACATAAATACTCCAACCACTGGGTTAATTGTGCAAAAAATATTTGCATAAAATCTCTGAGAATGGGAACTATTATACGTATATCGCTATAGTAACATATCAGTCAAGTCTAAACAATTTTAAAACAAATTGATATCTCAATTGCTGCAATTGTTTTTCAAAAGCTAAACTCCACCCATCATTTATATTATTTGGCGGAGCCAATCCAGACAAAGCTAGCAATGGTCGTTATGTTAGTGTGTTCTGCATTAGTTATCTGCTAATGCTAAATAGGGAATTATATATGGTAGAGTTAGCCTTTAGAAGTCTACAATTTTTAGAGCTAGATAACATGAAAATGCATCAAAATAAATAATTCAATTGCAAACTTGTTTTCTTATGCAGAAGTAAACATTTTTATATTAAAATCTTAAGGTATTTACTATATATTGATCATGAAATATTAAGGAAATATTTGTTCATATTAAAATGCATGCTTTAACTTCATTGCTATGACAAACAATAATTAAAATGCAAAATGACAATACTAAAAAATTAAAGGAATCATAAATGAATTGCACCCTTTTGTTGTAAATATATTAATATTAATACAGGTAGCCCTCAGTTTACGCCGGGGTTAGGTTCCAGAAGGAATGGTTGTAAATCGAAACCTTTGTAAATTGAAACCCAGTTTATAATGTAAGTCAATGGGAAGTGAGGGAGATAGGTTCCAGGCTCCTCTCAAAATTGGCATAAGTAACACCTAATACATTATTTTTAAAGCTTTGAAATGAAGACTTGAAATGCTAAACATCATTATAAACCTAATAAAATAATCACACAACACAGAATATATAATTAAACTAAGTTAAATGAACAAAAACATTAGCTAAACAGCATTATAAACCTAATAAAATAATCACACAGCACAGACTTCACTTGCATTTTTCTGCAAACAGTTCTTTCTATGCATTCCAATCTGGATTGATTTATGGACAAGAAGATCTTGTTCCTTTGAAATCTGCTCGTTAGCTCAGGTCTGGTTAAACTGATTAATTTCAGCTTGCTTGGCTTTGCTGTAACACAAGCGGACAGCTCCACCTACTGGCTATTTTAATAAATGCACTGCTTCTCAATGCTTTTCAACAGCAATCACATGACTGGAAAAAAAGGTTGTTATTCTGAAACGGTGTAAATTGAACCGTTGTAAAACGAGGGCCACCTGTACTAGATTACAAGGTGAACACAAAAATATTAGCGCTACTAAGCATTAACACAGCTCAAGTTAAATCAATAGCACTCTTACTCATGTACTCATATCAGAAGTTGAAAATAAAAATTGATTTACCTAGGGGTCAATCGGCCCCATTGCAGCTGTTTCTTAACTGGTCCGCTGCCTCTGAGGCGACGAACAGCAATCGGGTTGATTGAAACGATCGGGTTGATTGAAACCCCCTGCTAGCGGCCACAAACCTGCAGGGGCCGGCATTGCACAAGCAGTTCATCAGAGCTGCTTGTGCAATGCTAAATGCTGACAGCGTATGCTGCCGGCATTCAGCGATGTCAGGCGGACATGATCCACTCAGCGGATCATGTCCGCCCGACATATGATAAATCGGCCCCACTGTGCTGTATTTTGGCCTATATGTTTTATTTGGACTATATATTGTTGTTTTTTTAGTGTAAAACCCCAATATGCCTCTTATGATCTGGAGCCAGAGCAAGCAAGGGATTATTCCAAGCTGATGGCTGAGATGCTGGCAAGCCTCAGAGTGATTACAGCAATGCTTCATATATGGGGGTAGATTTATTAAATAATAATGCTTGAGCAATGCCGCCCCCTACTCACTGGCGGCCAATCGGCCACTAGCAGGGGCTGTCAATCATCCCGATCAGATCAGATCGGGATGATTTCAATCTGCCACCTAAAATGTGTCGGACCGGTTAAGAAGCAGCGGGCATATGACTGCTGTTTCTTCATTTCCGTTTCAGACATCTGCTGCTTAATAAATGGAGCCCATGTATCCTGTCTCAGAGGTTCAGTCATCTCGCTCACAAGTGGCTGCAACCAGAGATTAGTTTTTCTAGCTATATTATGGAACTCCTTGTGATGGGGCAATTACTGAAAGGTTTACCTGATGTCATGTGACGTTGGATCACTAAGAGTAATCTCTAGTATGCAAATAATTGATTGTCTGGTGGAGAAATGTGATGCTGATAAGGAGAAGCAGGAGCATGCTCAGACATGCTTAAGTAAAAAGAGTGAGAAACCAAGATGCTGTGGGACCTATAAGACTGTTCTAGAATCATCAAAAGGGTGTTGTGCTGGAAGTTAACACTTTCTAAACATCTCCACTTGAACTACCTTCTTGCAAGATATAAGTAATACTCCAAAGGGCACAGGAAAAAGGATGCTAAAAGCAGAAAGAGTATAGGCTGAAAGTATTTATTAAAGGGACACTAAACCCACATTTGTTTCTTTCAAGATTCAGATAGAGCATGCAATTTTAAGCAACTTTTTAATTTACTTCTATTATCAATTTTTCTTCCGTCTCTTGCTATCTTTATTTAAAAAGCAGGAATGTGATGCATAGGAGCCGGCCCATTTTTGATTGAGAACCTGGGTTATGCTTGCTTATTGGTGGGTAAATTTAATCCTCCAATAAGCAAGGGCTATCCATGGTGCTAAGATTTACATTCTTGCTTTAAAATAAAGATAGCAAGAGAACGAAGAAAATGTGATAACAGGAATAAATTAGAAAGTTTCTTTAAATGTCATGCTTTATCTGAATCATGAAAGAAAAAAAAATTGAGTTTAGTGTCCCTTTAAGCAAAGATTGTTACTCTGATGAATAAACACATTCTTAATAAAATTCATAAAAAAGTAAAGGCTTGAGAGGGAAAGGCACTGTGAAGGGTCACCTTAAAGGGACACTGAACCCAATTTTTTTTCTTTCATGATTCGGATAGAGCATGCAATTTTAAGCAACTTTCTAATTTACTCCTATTATCTATTTTTTTTGTTCTCTTGCTATCTTTATTTTAAAAAGAAGGCATCTAAGCTAAGGAACCAGTCCAGAACCTTGGACAGCACTTGTTTATTGGTGGGTGAATTTATGCACCAATCAGCAAGAACAACCCAGGTTGTTCACTAAAAATTGTCCGGCATCTAAACTTACATTCTTGCTTTTCAAATAAAGATACCAAAAGAATGAAGAAAATTTGATAATAGGAGTAAATTAGAAAGTTGCTTAAAATTGCATGCTCTATTTGAATCACGAAAAAAATTTGGATTCAGTGTCCCTTTAATGCAACAGGATGTAAAGACATTTTCGATAACTGAGCAATTTGAACCATGTGGCAACAATTTGGAGAAGGCCCTTTCCTGTTAAAGCATGACTGTGCCCCCGTGCAAGTGAGGTCCATGAAGACATGGTTTGACGAGTTTGGTGCAGTGGAATTCTAATACCGGCACAGATCCCTGTCCTCAACTCCTTTGAACACCTTAGGGATGAATTGAAATGCTGATTGGGAGCATCAGTGCCTGACATTACAAATACTCTTTTGGCTGATTGGGCACAAGTACCTACAGATACACTCTGATATTTTGTGGAAAGCCGTCCCAGAAGAGTGGTGACTGTTATAGCTGCATAGGGAGTGGCTAGCTCCATATTAATACACATGAGTCTGGAATAGTATGTCCAACAGCCATTTTTTTTTTACACTTACATAAAAATAATGTTTTCTTCAAACAACCTTCTAAGGATTAAAGGGTGCTTAAACCTGCCCCCCCCCAAAAAAAAAAACCCCTCTGTTTAGATGAAGCATTCAATAAACTTAATCAGTTATTTGTAGAAAACAATTTATATGTTAAACAACTTTCCAATTTACTTTCTTTATCAAATGTTCTTTGTTATCCTTGGTTGAAAAGCAGGAAGGTAAGCTCAGGAGTGTGCACGTGTCTGCAGTACTATAAGGCAGCAGTTTTGCAACAATGTTATACATTAGCAGGAGCACTAGATGGCAGCCCTGTCATGTAGTTCCCCAGACATGTGCACAGTGCATACCTAGGTATCTCTTTAAAAAGAATAACAAGACAATAAAGCTAATTTGATAATAGAAGTAAATTGGAAACTTTTTTAAAATTGTATTCTCTATTTGAATCCTGAAATAAAAATTTTGGGTTTCCTGTCCCTTGAAGCTTTTCAAATGCATTAAATTCCAGAATGTATCATCTTCCTACTTTGGGATTATTTAAACGTGAAAAACTATAATAAGATATTACCAGAAATCTATATGGAAGAAAACTATATGCAGCCATGGAAAGGAAAACAAGATAATTAATTGCGATTCAGTATTGATGATTACCGCCTCGTATGTCTGAATAGCTTTTTCCCCATATTTATTCTTAATATACAAACAATATAACACATTCAAATTAGATTTGTGTTAATTGCTGTGTGTTTAACCAATATATGCTTTGGACAATTGGTTTTCAAGAGGGTAAGGCTGTTGATGGTTGAATTGTATAATTCTAAAACGGATGCAAAAGCTTGTGAAAAGTAATCAGTGATGATAAATAATATTAATATAACATTTTCACTTTTACAATACAGTAACCAGAATACATTACTGTATTGTAAAAGTGAATATGTGATGAATATGTTAAAAGTGAATATGTCCTTCGCTACCAGGAATTTCAGAGAAGAACTCGCTAGCTTGTAAGGTTAATTTTAGCTGTACTCTGGAGTTTACCCTCACACCTGGCACCTCCCACCACCCGATCCCTCCCAAACAGCTCTATTCAGCCCGACCAATCCACCCTCATCCCCACCATCTTAGGTACTGGCAGACAGTCTGCCAGTATGCATTTTTTATTATTGTTATTATTTATATATCATTTTTCCTGCAGTGTAGTGATCATCCTCAACCCTCCCACCTCCCTGATCCCCCAAAATAGCTCTCTAACCCTCACTCTCCTACTAATGGTGGTCATCTTTGGTACTGGCAGCTGTACCTAATAAATAATATATTTTTTTTTATTGTTTGATTTTTAAAATTATTTTTGTGTACTGTAGTGGTCCCCACACATCCCCCTCTGGTGATCGTTAGTTAGGGAGCCCCCATTCCATTTTTTTATTGTAGTGTAGCCCCCCTCCCTCCCTTTCCCTTCATTTGTTTTATGCAGTGTAGGGCCCATCCCACTCCCTCCCTCCTCTCTCCCCCTTCCACCCCTGGGCGAGCTCCCGCTTTCCCTTTCACGCCTCCCGCGGGCACCAGCAGATGATCATTACAGAAAGTGACACACACAGTCTGTATCGATCTGGCATCAAAATGGAACCAGAGCATGGATCGTGCTCCATTTCCATATGCAGACAGATGCCTGCAGCTCAGGAAGACCAGCTCTTGGTTGTCACTCGAGAGTCAAAACTGCTGGAGCTTCCTACAACTGCAACGTATATATACCATATGCGGTAAGATGAGCTTCGTACTGCATGACGTAAATATACGTCCTATTGGGTAAAGGGGTTAATATACACATGCAAACATCATATTATTTCTATATGTAAAATTTGCAATAGAAATCCTATGGACTTTTGTTGTGAACATATACATTTGCAAAACTGTACTATGTATACTATAGACTGTATTAAAGCAAACAAAACAAATATACTCTCATCATTTCAAATAATGAGTGACATTTTTGCACATATAGGGGATTTGCGGTAAGCTTGAGTCGCAGAAGAAAAGTGAGGGGTACATCTGTACCTGTCAGACTCGTAATACCAGCGGGCGTTAAAAAGCAGTGTTGGGACCTCTCAAAGCTGCTTTTTAAGGCTAACGCAAGACTCGTAATCTAGGCGATAGGAATGTAAACTATGCGTAACATGCGTTTGGGCTTTGCACTTTAGGTCTAGAACTCTAGAAATATGCATTTACAATAAAAATAACATGTATGTGAAGAACATTGGAATGTGAAATATTTAAGGTAAATACACAGTAAACCACATTAAATGAAATACATGGTCATATACCATATACTTTAGATCCTTAGAAATATATTTTATTTATGTATATGTGAATAATTTTTTAACAGATAGTGTTTATATGAGTTAATTTAAATGTATTTATGTTGTGTTTGGTGCAATTGCTTTTTAAATCACTGCCTATTACTCAAGGTTTTCAGTTAAACTAACCTGATGAGCATAAAAGCTGTGATTGTGCTCTCACGATCATGCTTTAGCGAGGACGTGCTATTCCTATATCGTCACGTGAAAACATTAGCACACCACTTGTAATCTAAACCATAGCTGACAACCTGTTGTCTTTCTATTCAGTAAATAAATATTCCTCTCTATATTTTTATATCTTAAAAAAATATTTTTTCCAGTATTATTGCTATTATTATTATTATTATTAACAATTACCTGTGGCAATAAGTATATGGGTTCCAATACTGGATCAGACTAAAAGTGGCACACTTTTTTTTCCCGCATGTACTGTGCTCAAAGTAAAACAAATTAGAGTGTGTATTACAAGTTGAAAGTTAGCGCAAAAGACTCAGGTGCGCTAACTTCAAGACTTTGGGGTCAATTTATGAAGCAGCGGCGGACAGGGACAGGGGCGCACATACACACCCCTGTTGGCCGCAGCTTGCCTATTTTACGATCACATGCAATCCCGCCCCCTGTCCGCGCACAGCCAATCACGCATGGGCAGGAGCTGTCCTTCTCCCCGGGTTGGACAAGATTGAAAAAGGTCAAATACAGACTGCAAGTTCTCTTGTGAGAACCTGCAGTCGTAGGGGGGTGAAGCCTATTTAAGGCTTTGAGAAATCGACCCCTTTGGATATCACGATTCTACCCCCATAGACTTCTATGAGGCGCGCTACAAAAAAAAAAAATACAAATATTTAATGCTTGGGAAAAATAGTTCCCTCCGGGTCTAGGAGCTTTACTCAATATTTGCCAAAAAAGTAGAATATCCCCACACTCCAAGTAAAACATAATGAAACTCATTGGCCATGAATGTGCAGGGGGCTGCATTGCACAAGCATTTCACCAGAAATGCTTGTGCAATGATAAATGCCGAAAGCGTATGCTGTCGTGATTTAGCGATGTCAGGCGGACATTTAAAAAATCGGCCCCATAGATTGGGCGACCCCAGTCAAGCTAAAAACAAAAGATCCTTGAAAAAGCCAAGCAACTATTTGGTGAAACGATCGTTGGATTTGAGCGTTTGACGTCACGTTGTGGGTGGAGACCAACCTTCCGAACTGCAAACCGTAATCATAGACATTGTTTACAATACACAGTCTGTGTAATATACGGATGTTCTAGCTGGAGTTGTTCTCTGTAAACCCCTGTGATTTTAACACGTTTTAATAAATTGTTTTAACATTCATTTGAGTTCACTTCTATCTGATCCTGCTGGAGTCTCCCATTGCTTTTTTATCTAGAACTTGATGTGAAGCTCTGCAGTATGTGAGTATACAACTTACATGTGAATTAACCCTGTAGTCTCACAGGACTTCACCATTGGCAGCATTGATCGGTTTTATTTGAGGTTAACCCTTGGGGCCGATTTATCAAAGCATCAATCTAGGCGCATTTGCTGGAGTCAATACGCTCGCCAGACACTGCTGCCACGAATCTACAATCGACTGTCTTATTTATTAGCATTGGTACTGTTGATGAATAAGAGTCATCGATGTTGCGGATATCCTAATTTATCAAATGATCTATCCTGAATGTCCATCAAATAAAGATAGTTTTGTCTTCTTTTAACTTTATTTATACAATTTCATTCCTGTCCATGAACAAGCACATTTCTCTAAAGCTAATGTTTTATTTTTCATCTATTTATGTCCTTGAAATAGCTATATTTATACCTAAACAAACAATATCATAGAAATGTACCTGTGTATATATATATTTTTGCAAAAAGCTTCTATCTTACTTTTTATACTCAATGTAATATGATTCTTAATGCTCAAATATGTACCTATCTCTTTGCACATACTTGTGTATATATATGTTTTATTTCTGATTTTTTTTTGCAAACATATTTACATGTCTTAATCATCTTTTAATTTATTTTCATTCACAAATGATGCAATTTCAAGTGCTGGCCCAGTTTTTGAGCTACACCTGTGTATTGTTTCCTGATTGGAGTCTCTATTTCAAGACCAATACTACACGGGTGTTAAAATCATGGGCTGGCCTTTCAGATTAAACCTTTAAATTCTAAAACAGTTCAGAGAATGAAAATCGGAAAACATAGAGGTGATTATAATTTCTGCTTTATCTGAATCATGCCAGTTTAATTTTATGTAGACCATGCCTTTCTGCTTAATATTATAATGAAACAAACATCATTTGCAGATTTTATTTCATTATAATACTCTTACAAATGTTGACTAATTATGTATTTTCTGATTATTAAATTGTCTGATCTTTTTTGGTTATTTTCATGTGACAACCAATTGTTGAGGATGTGAAAGTGACAGCCATTTTATGTTCTAGCAATTATAATACACAACCTGAAAAATGTTCAAATTTTCGACAATTCATTTGATATCCTTATAACACTGTTTTTTGCGTCGTCAAAGGTCAATATATAGCCTTATACATGTAACGGGGTTTGGCCTAGGCCCACAATTACCCTCATGGGTCTTTACCCCAGCTACCTCCATGTGCTCTGCAGGCTGATCCTGAGTCTCCGCTACCTGGGAGTTGGGGTACATGACTGTGGCAGTGCCTCCACCAGACTGGGCATCCAGGGCAAGAATGGTTTTCCCAGGCAGGAACATAATAAATAACTACAACACACACCGTAATAACAGTAAAACAGTATGAACATGTATTAAAGGATTATGACAAATAAAAGTAAGGCAAGTAATACAGTGGCTAACTAACACACCAACTCTCTCTAACCAGGCCCAGCACCCTCCCAAACCACCTGCGAACCCAGCCTCAGGCTTCACCCTAATGGCTGATGGGTACCAGTTGGTGCACAGAAATGTTAGGGCCCTTTAAATTAATCCACATGCATTTAAACAGTTACAACTCATAGGAAGGTGCAATCCAGAGGAAGAGCTGTTTATACGTTTCTGTGATGGACAGAATGCCCTGTCAGTATGACAAGGGGAGAGAATACTTCAGTATGACAAGGGGAGAGGATACTTCAGTATGACAAGGGGAGAGGATACTTCAGTATGACAAGGGGAGAGGATACTTCAGTATGACAAGGGGAGAGGATACTCCTTACCAATAAACAGGATTCAGCTGCACAGGCTGAAGGGAAACTCCAGGGTCTGTCAGTCATTTACTTTGTCTAGATTCTTCTCCACAGCTCTCTCAACAGGGTCAGACTGCACTAAATTAGCAGATCAGAGGAATGCTGTTACTTTACACAAGATGAAGTCTCTATGCAGCTCCTCTCACAGCCAGGCCTCACACACTCCTTCACTGCTCTGACATGTCTGCTTCCTTCTGTGTCTTAAACTCTTCTCCTAGGTTTCAATCGATCACATGACTAACCAGTCTAATAGTTAACCTAAGCAACTTCTCCTGCAGACTGTATACAGGTGCAAAAGTTCAACAGAAAAATGTTCAAAAGGAGGGGCTTCATACATATTCCCTGATCATATTTATCCCAGATATGTGGTACGTGCGTCCCATCATCTCATCATCTCATGAATGTAATCCTTTTTTATCGCCTCTAACAGTAACTACTACTGCGACACCAATTTCACCCGTATTGACCAATTTGATTCGTTAGAAAATGTACTTTAACTTTTGATTAGTTTATTTAATTAATCACGTAATTATGCATTTCCCAATAAAATATGGTTGATAATTGACTTATTCGGTGGTTATTAAAAGTTAGAGTATTGCGTGGAAGAAGGTGCAGGAATGTTTTGAGAGTTCTTTCAACTATAGAGTAGTTGTTCCATGCGTTAAACATGACGCAATTTTTTTTGAAGTTATACTCTTTGGCAATCTAAATATATTATGTTCTCTTTTATCCCTTTATGACATCATCTACTAGTGAAAGGAGTTCATCCCATTCACTCGAAGGATATAGACCAATTCTTGGGAGAAATACTCTTATGTGTCTTTGTTGACGCACATTTACTAGTGCAGCCTGTTGCTGGTTTATTAATCTCCTCCTTCTGCGTCTAAAAGGGACTGTGTTCCTTTCTTTCATTCCTGTATAAATAATTTGTCCCCTTGCTTTGTAATGAACTCTACGACAGAGAGATGAAACATAACCCATAAGTAGGGTAACTTCTCCCTACTTGATTTTATTTAGTAATAAGGGCAGATCTTAAAATATTTTGTTATCACAAAAGGTTAAAGGGACATGAAACATTTTTATTATACGTCATGATTCAGATGGTTCACTAATATCCACCTTCCGCATCATATAAGTATTGCAAATTTAGAAATATTCTGCATGTTCATTGTTAACTGTGACTCCCATTGATTTCTATGGCATTCGCGGCCTCAAAGGTGGCAGTTTGTAGTATAGGTACTGTGCATTGGAATAGACACGAGCGTACATGCTGAATGTTTGATAAATTGGTAAGAGGGTTAAATAGAGTTGAATGTGAAGGTGGGTCATCAGTAATACGCTCAAATAGAGTCGAATGTGAAGGTGGATGATCAGTATTACGCTCGAAAAATGCAAGCAACGATTTGCATCGGATTGATCTCACGGGAGCGTATATGTTGTCGAACATTTCAATATTGACGCTGTGTTAACTACGGCAAATCAACTTGGCGTCTAATTTGACGCAGACTTCCAATACATTCACAGTTGAAGCTTTGATAAATCGGCCCTTTGGAGTTTGACTGCAGCATTTATTACCACTGAGAAGTAATACCAGGGATCACTTATGCACATTTGGGGACTTAGTCTCCAATTTACTTTTTTGGACATATCCTTTTTGCACTAACACATTGTTTTTTGTTTAAACACAAAAGACATCAGGCCTCATCATGTGGGAATATCATTATGAAATGAAGGCATATATGAAGGAAAAGTTAGCTAGCTTGTGAATAATGTCCCAAAATTAAATAAGTCAGGGCTAAGTCAAATAAAGTAAGATGCGATTCTGTACAATAGTGTTAGTGTCCATGCATTTATAAGATACAACTGTCTTAAGTTTTACAGCGCTGAAAAAAAAACAATCATGCAGGAAAGCAGAGGCCCAATCTATCGGCTAGATTACGAGTTTTGCATTAGGAGCTGTGCGGTGCTAACGAGCAGTTTTTTCTCACCGCTCACTTACCTACAGCGCTGATATTACGGTTTTTACAAACCCGGCGTTAACAGGCAAGAAGTGAGTGTATAGCAAAATTGAGCTCCATACCACACTCCAATACCAGCGCTGCTTAAGTCAGCGGTGAGCTGGTCATACGTGCTCGTGAACAATTTCCCCATAGACATCAATGGGGAGAGCTGGCTGAGAAAAAGTCTAAAACCTGCCAAAAAGCAGCGTAAATCTCAGTAATGCAGTCCCATTGATTCCTATGGGGAAACAAATTATATGTTTACACCTAACACCCTAAAATGAACCCTGAGTCATAACACCCCTAATCTTACACTTATTAACCCCTAATCTGCCACCCCCAACATCGCCGACACCTACATTATATTATTAACCCCTAATCTGCTGCTCCGGACATCGCCGCCACCTACATTATACTTATTAACCCCTAATCTGCCGCCCCAATGTCGCCGCAACCTACCTACACTTATTAACCCCTAATCTTCCGCCCCCAATGTCGCCGCCACAATATTACATTTATTAACCCCTAAACCTAAGTCTAACCCTAACCCTAACACCCCCTAATTGAAATATAATTTAAATAAATCTAAATAAATTTACTATCATTAACTACATTATTCCTATTTAAAACAAATACCTATAAAATAAACCCTAAGCTAGCTACAATATAACTAATAGTTACATTGGGGCCTATTTATCATATGTCTGTCGGACCTGATCCGACAGTGCGGATCAGGTCCGACAGATATCGCTGAATGTGGAGAGCAATACGCTTTCTGTATTCAGCATTGCACCAGCAGCTCTTGTGAGCTGCTGGTGCAACGCCGCGCACTGCAGACTCGCGGCCAATCGAGTACGATCGGGTTGATTTCCGGCGATTCCTGTCCGCCTCATCAGAGCAGGCGGACAGGGTTATGGAGCTGCGGTCTTTAGACTGCTGCTCCATAACTTGTGTTTCTGGCGAGTCTGAAGACTCGCCAGAAACACGGGCCCACAAGCTCCTTATGGAGCTTGATAAATGGGTGCCATTGTATCTAGCTTATGTTTTATTTTTATTTTACAGGCAAGTTTGTATTTATTTTAACTAGGTAGAATAGTTACTAAATAGTTATTAACTATTTAATAGCTACCTAGCTAAAATAAAGACAAATTTACCTGTAGAATAAAACCTAACCTAAGTTATACTAACACCTAACACTACACTACAATTAAATCAATTCCCTACATTAAATACAATTAAATAAATCAAATACAATTAGCTAAATTACAAAAAAACCCCACTAAATTATAGAAAATAAAAAACAAATTACAGATCTTTAAACTAATTACACCTAATCTAATAGCCCTATCAAAATAAAAAAAAGCCCCCCCAAAATAAAATAAACCCTAGCCTAAACTAAACTACCAATAGCCCTTAAAAGGGCCTTTTGCGGGGCATTGCCCCAAAAAAATCAGCTCTTTTTCCTGTAAAAAATACAAACACCCCCCCAACAGTAAAACCCACCACCCACACAACCAACCCCCCAAATAAAACCTAACTAAAAAAACCTAAGCTCCCCATTGCCCTGAAAAGGGCATTTGGATGGGCATTGCCCTTAAAAGGGCATTTAGCTCTATTGCAGGCCCAAAGCCCTAACCTAAAAAATAAACCCACCCAATACACCCTTAAATAAATCCTAACACTAACCCCCGAAGATTTACTTACCGGGAGAAGCGGCAAGCAGCAAGATGTCCTTAACGAAGCCGGCAGAAGTGGTCCTCCAGACAGGCAGAAGTGGTCCTCCAGACGGGCATTCAGCCAATAGGATTGAGCTGGCATTCTATTGGCTGTTCCAATGAGCCAATATAATGCAAGCTCAATCCTATTGGCTGATTGGATTGGAAGATTAGGGGTTAATATTATTAAACTAGTGTTTGCGAGGCGGAATTGCGGCAGTGTAGGGGTTAAAATGTTTATTCTAGTGGCGGCGATGTCCGGAGCAGCAGATTAGGGGTTAATAATTGTATTATAGTGTTTGCGATGCGGGAGGGCCTCGGTTTAGGGGTTAATAGGAAGTTTATGGGTGTTAGTGTACTTTTTAGCACTTTAG
This sequence comes from Bombina bombina, assembly GCF_027579735.1. Classification (NCBI taxonomy): domain Eukaryota; kingdom Metazoa; phylum Chordata; class Amphibia; order Anura; family Bombinatoridae; genus Bombina; species Bombina bombina. Next base: position 1,019,503,224 of record NC_069503.1, read on the forward strand.
TTATGAGTTTTATGCTACGGCATTGTAGTGTAAAGCTCATAACTGCTGACTTTAGAAGGCGTTACGGATCTTGTCGGTATAGGGTGTACCGCTCATTTTTTGGCCTCCGAGGACAGACTCGTAATACCGCCGTTATGCAAGTCCCATTGAAAAAAGGGTTTACGAAGTTTACATAAGTCGGTTTGCGGTAAAGCCAAAAAAGTGTGCGGGGCCCCTAAACCTGCAAGACTCGTAATAGCAGCGGTAGTGAAAAAGCAGCGTTAGGACCTGTTAATGCTGCTTTTTCAGTTTACTGCAAACTCATAATCTAGCCGAATGTGTTTTTAGCATATGCATCACATAGCCCTTGCCTTTTTGTGTGTATTGTAATAAACTTGTTTAATTGTTTTGCATAATGAGTTTCTTTCGGCTAGATTTAGAGTTTTGTCGGTAACGACCCGCGTAGCTAACGCTGGCTTTTTTCTGGCCGCACCTTTAAAATAACTCTGGTATTGAGAGTCCACAGAATGGCTGCGTTAGGCTCCAAAAAAGGAGCGTAGAGCATATTTAACGCAACTTCAACTCTCGATACCAGAGTTGCTTACGGACGCGACCAGCCTCAAAAACGTGCTTGTGCACGATTCCCCCATAGGAAACAATGGGGCTGTTTGAGCTGAAAAAAAACCTAACACCTGCAAAAAAGCCGCGTTCAGCTCCTAACGCAGCCCCATTGTTTGCTATGGGGAAACACTTCCTACGTCTGCACCTAACACTCTAACATGTACCCCGAGTCTAAACACCCCTAACCTTACACTTATTAACCCCTATTCTGCCGCCCCCGCTATCGCTGACCCCTGTATATTATTTTTAACCCCTAATCTGCCGCTCCGTAAACCGCCGCTACTTACATTATCCCTATGTACCCCTAATCTGCTGCCCCTAACACCGCCGACCCCTATATTATATTTATTAACCCCTAATCTGCCCCCCACAACGTCGCCTCCACCTGCCTACACTTATTAACCCCTAATCTGCCGAGCGGACCGCACCGCTATTATTATAAAGTTATTAACCCCTAATCCGCCTCACTAACCCTATAATAAATAGTATTAACCCCTAATCTGCCCTCCCTAACATCGCCGACACCTAACTTCAATTATTAACCCCTAATCTGCCGACTGGAGCTCACCGCTATTCTAATAAATGTATTAACCCCTAAAGCTAAGTCTAACCCTAACACTAACACCCCCCTAAATTAAATATAATTTTAATCTAACGAAATTAATTAACTCTTCTTAAATAAATTATTCCTATTTAAAGCTAAATACTTACCTGTAAAATAAATCCAAATATAGCTACAATATAAATTATAATTATATTATAGCTATTTTAGGATTAATATTTATTTTACAGGTAACTTTGTATTTATTTTAAACCAGGTACAATAGCTATTAAATAGTTAAGAACTATTTAATAGCTAAAATAGTTTAAATAATTACAAATTTACCTGTAAAATAAATCCTAACCTAAGTTACAATTAAACCTAACACTACACTATCAATAAATAAATTAAATAAAATACCTACAATTATCTACAATTAAACCTAACACTACACTATCAATAAATAAATTAAATACAATTCCTACAAATAAATACAATGAAATAAACTAACTAAAGTATAAAAAAAAGAACTAAGTTACAAAAAATAAAAAAATATTTACAAACATTAGAAAAATATTACAACAATTTTAAACTAATTACACCTACTCTAAGCCCCCTAATAAAATGACAAAGCCCCCCAAAATAAAAAAAATGACCTAACCTATTCTAAATTACTAAAGTTCAAAGCTCTTTTACCTTACCAGCCCTGAACAGGGCCCTTTGCGGGGCATGCCCCAAGAAGTTCAGCTCTTTTGCCTGTAAAAAAAAACATACAATACCCCCCCAACATTACAACCCACCACCCACATACCCCTAATCTAACCCAAACCCCCCTTAAATAAACCTAACACTAAGCCCCTGAAGATCTCCCTACCTTGAGTCGTCTTCACCCAGCCGAGCCAAATTCTTCATCCAAGCAGAGCAAGAAGAGGTCCTCCATCCGGTAGAAGTCTTCATCCAAGCGGGGCAGAAGAGGTCTTCCATCCGATTGAAGTCTTCATCCAAGCGGCATCTTCTATCGTCATCCATCCGGAGCGGAGCGGCAGCATCCTGAAGACCTCCGACGCGGAACATCCATCCTGGCCGGATTGAACTTGATTCTGATTGGCTATCAGCCAATCGGAATTCGAGGGACGCCATCTTGGATGACGTCATTTAAAGGAACCATCATTCGGCTAGTAGGCGTCGGGAGAAGAGGATGTTCCGCGTCGGATGGAAGATGATGGCTCCCGAAGAAAGAAGATTAAAGATGCCGTTGATAGAAGATTTCATCCAGATCATGGACCTCTTCAGCTCCCGCTTGGATGAAGACTTCAGCCGGATCATGGACCTCTTCAGCTCCCGCTTGGATGATGACTTCATCCGGATCATGGACCTCTTCAGCCCCCCGCTTGGGCTTGGATCAGGACATCGGAGGAGCTCTTTTGGATCGATCGGTGAACCTGGTATGGTGAAGATAAGGTAGGAAGATCTTCAGGGGCTTAGTGTTAGGTTTATTTAAGGAGGGTTTGGGTTAGATTAGGGGTATGTGGGTGGTGGGTTGTTTGTTGGGGGGGTATTGTATGTTTTTTTTTACAGGCAAAAGAGCTGAACTTCTTGGGGTATGCCCCGCAAAGGGCCCTGTTCAGGGCTGGTAAGGTAAAAGAGCTTTGAACTTTAGTAATTTAGAATAGGGTAGGGCATTTTTTTATTTTGGGGGGCTTTGTTATTTTATTAGGGGGCTTAGAGTAGGTGTAATTAGTTTAAAATTGTTGTAATATTTTTCTAATGTTTGTAAATATTTTTTTATTTTTTTGTAACTTAGTTCTTTTTTATTTTTTGTACTTTAGTTAGTTTATTTCATTGTATTTATTTGTAGGAATTGTATTTAATTTATTTATTGATAGTGTAGTGTTAGGTTTAATTGTAGATAATTATAGGTATTTTATTTAATTAATTTATTGATAGTGTAGTGTTAGGTTTAATTGTAACTTAGGTTAGGATTTATTTTACAGGTAAATTTGTAATTATTTTAACTATTTTAGCTATTAAATAGTTCTTAACTATTTAATAGCTATTGTACCTGGTTAAAATAAATACAAAGTTACCTGTAAAATATTAATCCTAAAATAGCTATAATATAATTATAATTTATATTGTAGCTATATTAGGATTTATTTTACAGGTAAGTATTTAGCTTTAAATAGGAATAATTTATTTAAGAAGAGTTAATTAATTTAGTTAGATTAAAATTATATTTAACTTAGGGGGGTGTTAGTGTTAGGGTTAGACTTAGCTTTAGGGGTTAATACATTTATTAGAATAGCGGTGAGCTCCAGTCGGCAGATTAGGGGTTAATAATTGAAGTTAGGTGTCGGCGATGTTAGGGAGGGCAGATTAGGGGTTAATACTATTTATTATAGGGTTAGTGAGGCGGGAGTGAGGCGGATTAGGGGTTAATAACTTTATTATAGTAATGGTGCGGTCCGCTCAGCAGATTAGGGGTTAATAAATGTAGGCAGGTGGAGGCGACGTTGAGGGGGGCAGATTAGGGGTTAATAAATATAATATAGGGGTCGGCGGTGTTAGGGGCAGCAGATTAGGGGTACATAAGTATAACGTAGGTGGCTGTCGGCAGATTAAGGGTTAATTTTTGTAGTTAGCTGGCGGCGACGTTGTGGGGGGCAGGTTAGGGGTTAATAAATATAATATAGGGGTCGGCGGGGCAGCAGATTAGGGGTACATAAGTATAACGTAGGTGGCGGTCGGCAGATTAGGGGTTAAAAAAATGTAATCGAGTGGCGGCGATGTGGGGGGACCTCGGTTTAGGGGTACATAGGTAGTTTATGGGTGTTAGTGTACTTTAGAGTACAGTAGTTAAGAGCTTTATGAACCGGCGTTAGCCCAGAAAGCTCTTAACTGCTGACTTTTTTCTGCGGCTGGAGTTTTGTCGTTAGATTTCTAACGCTCACTTCAGACACGACTCTAAATACCGGAGTTAGAAAGATCCCATTGAAAAGATAGGATACGCAATTGACGTAAGGGGATCTGCGGTATGGAAAAGTCGCGGCTGAAAACCCTATTTTGAATGACTCCAAATACCGGCGGTAGCCTAAAACCAGCGTTAGGAGCCTCTAACGCTGGTTTTCACGGCTACCGCCAAACTCCAAATCTAGGCCTTTATGTTTTACGGGGATATTCTACTTTTTGTCTAATTTATATATACAGTATATATATATATATATATATATATATATATATATATATGACTATATATATATATATATATATACACACATAAATATTTGATTTTTTTTATTTAATACTTATCAATACCAATATATCTATACAAATAGATACAGATATATATATATATATATATATATATATATATACACGCTTCTAGAAATTTGTATCTCTGTGTGTATTAATGAGGCTTTGTGTGTATATATATTTGTGATTACTATGAATATGTATCACTGTAGATACAATTTTCAGTAGTATCCTCCAGCACAATTCTCATTATTAATATTTGCACTTTGTGACACAATTATTATAAATAGAGACCAAGCATATATTTATCAATAATTATTTATCTCTTTATCTTTTTATTCACTGTATTATAGTCATTTTGTAGCAGGCACTAATGAATAAAAATGGCTTAGCACTTAGAATTCTATATAAGGAAAATTGCATCACAAATACTCCCTTATCCAATCAGGATTGATCCTGTTGCTTTTAAAGGTGCACAGGTGTTTGGTCTAATAGCTATGATTATGGCCCACGGGCCGAAACATGTAAGCTGACTACATGTTTTTGTTGATGCTGCTAGATATGCCCCATGGATACTTTTTAAACCAGTTGTTTAATAAAGACTTTCAGTGAGATTACGAGTCTTGCTTTAGCCTTAAAAAGCAGCGGTGCTTTTTAACGCCCACTGGTATTACGAGTCTGGCAGGTACAGGTGTACCGCTCACTCGAGCTTACCGCAAATCCCCTTACGTCAATTGCGTATCCTATCTTTTCAATGGCATAACGGCGGTATTACGAGTCTGGGAAGAAGTGAGCGGTACAGCCTTTCCTGTCAAGACTCCTACCGCATTTAAAAGTCAGTAGTTAAGAGTTTTATGGGCTAACGCCGTAACATAATACTCTTAACTAAAGTGCTAAAATGTACACTAACACCCCATAACTACCTATTAACCCCTAAACTGAGGCCCCCCCCACATCGCAAACACTAAAATTAAAATTTTAACCCCTAATCTGCTGACCGGACATCGCCGCCACTTTAATAAATATATTAACCCCTAAACCACCGCACTCCCACCTCGCAAACACTAGTTACATTTTATTAACCCCTAACCTGCCTACCTAACATCGCTGACACCTACCTACATTTATTAACCCCTAATCTGCCACCCCCAATGTCGCAGCTACTATATTAAAGGTATTAACCCCTAAACCTACGTTTAAACCTAACCCTAACCCCCCCTAACTTAAATATAGTTTCAAATAATCGAAATAAAATTACTACAATTAAAAAAATTATTCCGATTTAAAACTAAATACTTACATATAAAATAACCCTAAGCTAGCTACAATATAACTAATAGTTACATTGTAGCTATCTCAGGGTTATTTTTATTTTACATGAGCTTGCATTCTATTGGCTGATTGGAACAGCCAATAGAATGCGAGCTCAATCCTATTGGCTGATCCAATCAGCCAATAGGATTTTTCCTACCTTAATTCCGATTGGCTGATAGAATCCTATCAGCCAATCGGAATCAAAGGGACGCCATCTTGGATGACGTAATTTAAAGGAACCTTCATTCTTCGCTTGGACTTCGTTTGAAGAGGATGCTCCGCATCGGCTGGATTGAAGATGGACCCACTCCACCCCGGATGGATGAAGAATAGATAGAAGATGCCGCCTGGATGAAGCCTTCTGCCCGTCTGGAGGTCCTCTTCTGCCCGGATTGGATGAAGACTTCTGCCCCTCTGGAGGACCACTTGTGTCTGGCTGGGAATCGGAATCTAAGGGACAAAATATTGGATGACGTCACTTAAAGAGATATTCATTACGAAGAAGCTGTCGTTTGAAGAGGATGCTCCGCGTCGGATGTCTTGAAGATGGACCCGCTCTGCGTCGGAAGGATGAAGATAAAAGATGCCGTCTGGATAAAGACTTCTGCCCATCTGGAGGACCGCTTCTGCTTTCTGGAGGACCACTTCTGCCGGCTTCGTTGAGGACATCTTGCCGCTTGGATGAAGACTTCTCCCGGTAAGTGAATCTTCTGGGGTTAGTGTTAGGATTTTTTAAGGGTGTAATGGGTGGGTTTATTTTTTAGGTTAGGGCTTTGGGCCTGCAATAGAGCTAAATGCCTTTTTAAGGGCAATGCCCACCCAAATGCCCTTTTCAGGGGAATGGGGAGATTAGATTTTTTTAGTTAGGTTTTATTTGGGGGGTTGGTTGTGTGGGGGGTGGGTTTTACTGTTGGGGTGGTGTTTGTATTTTTTTTTTACAGGAAAAAGAGCTGATTTCTTTGGGGCAATGCCCCGCAAAAGGCCCTTTTAAGGGCTATTGGTAGTTTAGTTTAGGCTAGGGTTTTTTTGTTTTATTTTGGGGGGACTTTTTTTTTATTTTAATAGGGCTATTAGATTAGGTGTAATTAATTTAAAGATCTGTAATTTGTTTTTTATTTTTTGTGATTTAGATAATTTAATTTAATTTAATTTATTTAATTGTATTTAATTTAGGTAATTTATTTAATTGTAGTGTAATGTTAGGTGTTAGTGTAACTTAGCTTAGGTTTTATTCTACAGGTAAATTAGTATTTATTTTAGCTAGGTAGTTATTAAATAGTTAATAACTATTTAATAACTATTCTACCTAGTTAAAATAAATACAAATTTGCTTGTAAAATAAAAATAAACCCTGTGATAATTACAATGTAATTATTAGTTATATTGTAGCTATATTAGGGTTTATTTTATAGGTAAGTATTTAGTTTTAAATAGGAATAATTTATTTAATTGTAGTAATTTTATTTAGATTATTTTAAATTATATTTAAGTTAGGGGGGTGTTAGGTTTAGGGTTAGACTTTTGTTTAGGGGTTAATAAATTTAATATAATAGCGGCGACGATGGGGGCAGCAGATTAGGGGTTAATAAATGTAGGTAGGTTGCGGCAACATGGGGGGGGGCAGATTAGGGTTTAATAAATATAATGTAGGTGTCGGCGATGTTGGGGGCAGCAGATTAAGGGTTCATAGGAATAATGTAGGTGGCGGCGGTGTCCGGAGGGGCAGATTAGGGGTTAATAATATAATGCAGGTGTCAGCGATAGCGGGGACGGCAGATTAGGGGTTAATAAGTGTAATATTAGGGGTGTTTAGACTCGGGGTTCATGTTAGGGTGTTAGGTGTAGACATAACTTCTGTTTCCCCTTAGGAATCAATGGGGCTGTGTTAGAAGCTGAACACTGCTTTTTTGTAGGTGTTAGGTTTTTTTTCAGCTGAATCTGCCTCATTGATTCCTATGGGGAAATCGTGCATGAGCACGTTTAGCCAGCTTACCACTACCGTAAGCAACGCTGGTATTGAGTACAAGGAAAAAACAAGACTAATGGCACTACTATGGATAATGCTTAGGATACTCTGTATGATAATTCTGATTGTATATCTTTATACTAATGATAACAGAGTGAGGTGCTGTGTACTTTCTAGTTGCAAGAAAAAAAGGGGGAAATTTCAATCCTAGGATTAAAAATAATGTACACTTGGAAAGCACTCTTAACCTAAGGATGGGAGACTCAAGGTTGGAACAGGAATGATGAGGGAAGGGAGACGGTCTTGACCATAACTGGATATAATTTAAAATTTAACCTTTATTTGAATACTCAATAAAATAATGTAATAGTCCACAAACAAACATAAATACTAAATTAAAAACACAGATGAGATAGGGGATATCAGGTGCATTGTTGGTAGGACGTGCAAAGTTGCTGATGGAATTTACATATAAATTGGGGTAAAAATCCCCTAATCAGGGATTTAAACCCTTGGCTAGTAAATAGTGTGCAGTACTATTCAGTGTTGATGTAAATATTTAGTGCGAATACACATAATATGGAAAGCTTCTTAATCTGTATGGTACCCATAATGGCGTTTTATACTTCTATTGTTCAGATATACATTTGTACCATTGTGGTATTCAATTAGGGCTTCACTTGTTGATACAATGAAGTATTAACATTCGTACTATTATCTAGACTCAATATAGGTTGTAATTTGTATCACTCGTGCTTCTATTACTAAACTAGATGAAAAAGATACTTATATATTATAGCTCATTCTATAAGTAATACTCACTTAGGGGCTCCTGTCAACATTCATGCCAGATTTGGTGAATATCTATTATAGACTTATAATAGTGTTATCAATTTTTCCTAACTGGGTTATTACCATTAAAGGGACAGTAAACCTTAAAAATAATGTTATATAATTCTGCACATAGTGCAGAATTATATAACATTATTTAGGTGCTATAGCCATAAAAGCATTTTTTACAGTTTAATTTGCTAAAATATGGCGCTTTTACAGACCCGCTCTCTGCTCTCTGCTGAGCGGGTCTGTTATTTTTAGTCAGCGCATCGGGCCAGCTGTATAGTCACAGCCTGGCCCGACCGCGCCATAGCACTAAGTGCAGCTCGCTCCTGTCACAGGAGCGAGCTGCACTTAGTCTTATGGCGCGTCGGGCCGGGCTGTGACTATACAGCTGGCCCGATGCGCTGACTAAAAATAACAGACCCGCTCAGCAGAGAGCAGAGAGCGGGTCTGTAAAAGCGCTGTATTTTAGCAAATTAAACTGTAAAAAATGCTTTTATGGCTATAGCACCTAAATAATGTTATATAATTCTGCACTATGTGCAGAATTATATAACATTATTTTTAAGGTTTACTGTCCCTTTAATATTAGAATAAGCTTAGAGTGCTTTTCTCTTGTTGCTTTATCAGCATAATGTTGTGCAGTGCTGAAATGTGGGAACAAATGTTTGGTGTAACTGAGCATGCTCTTTAGCTTGCTACTTTTAGTATTCCACCTTGGTAGTAATTATTGATTGCATTGAATTTTATTGTGTCTACTATAGTAAATGATACACATTTGTTGAATAGCAAGGTGTTAATCAGTCACTGCGTGGTTAGCCATCCTACACTTGTCATACTATTCACATTACTGCAGCAGATATTACACCTTTGTGGTGTTAATTTTTTGCACTTAATATTCCAATATACTTTATTCACATTTGTTGAAGAACCAGATCTTACTCAGTCATTATGTGGTTTAATAAATATGTACTTATTATACTGTCACGAAGTATATTGAAATCGGTGTTCACTATGTGGTCAGCAAACATACACATCATATTGTTCATCTTACTGCTGTAGGTATTGCCCCTCAATAGTGTTAATTATTTACACTTAATATTCCAGTATACTTTATTCACATTTCTTGAAGAACCAGATCATTACTGAGTCACTGTATAGTTTAGTAAATATGTGTTTATTATGCTGTCTCAAAGTATATTGTGCAAGGTATTCTGCTTTTGCTAGTGAATTATGCTCTGCTATATAAGTGTCTCCCGTATTGGTGCTGTCACGAACATTAAGAACAGCCTATTTTTTGTAAGTATCTACAAATAATATTGTAAAGGTATGACGAGTATTTCCCACTGATGAATAGATACCTGTGAATATACTGCACTATAATGTGCGTATCTCTACTATTATTTGTGTATATCTCTCTCTCACAAGCAGGTTCATTGTCCTGCACTATAATGTAATTCACTCACTGTACTATTGCTGGCTTATGCACGCAACGCTTTCCCAGGATTGTGAGTAGGAAAATATCATGTTATTATATTAGTAGATTAAACTGTTTCACTAGGAACAAAGAATTAAATAACTCCACAGGTAAGATATTTTAGATATATAAAGTAGCTCTATATTTCATCTTTTACTAAATAGATTGTACCGGACCACTGTTACTGCTATATACTCGGTAAACAATAATGATTGTAACACCAACGGCTGCAAAAAATATACCCCAATTGCTTTGCTACCCAAACCTTAATGAAATAGTCATGTTGTCGGCTAACTGCCAAAAATAATGTATATTACAAGTTTGGTAGCTAGGCTATCAGGCTTTAACCGTTCCCCAAGTCATCTGCTAGTTTAAAAAGTTTAGCTTTTAGCTTAACAACTTATCCCTAACATGTTTTGCCACTATCGGCATGAATTTTGATAGGAGCCCTAAGTGAGTATTACTTATAGAATGAGCTATAATATATAAGTATCTTTTTCATCTAGTTTAGTAATAGAAGCACGAGTGATACAAATTACAACCTATATTGAGTCTATATAATAGTACGAATGTTAATACTTCATTGTATCAACAAGTGAAGCCCTAATCGAATACCACAATGATACAAATGTATATCTGAACAATAGAAGTATAAAACGCCATTAAGGGTACCATACAGTTTAAGAAGCTTTCCATATTACGTGTATTCGCACTAAACATTTACATCAACACCGAATAGTACTGCACACTATTTACTAGCCAAGGGTTTAAATCCCTGATTAGGGGATTTTTACCCCAATTTATAAATAAATTCCATCAGCAACTTTGCACGTCCTACCAACGATGCACCTGATATCCCCTATCTCATCTGTGTTTTTAATTTAGTATTTATGTTTGTTTGTGGACTATTACATTATTTTATTGAGTATTCTAATAAAGGTTAAATTTTAAATTATATCCAGTTACGGTCAAGACCGTCTCCCTTCCCTCATCATTCCTGTTCCAACCTTGAGTCTCCCATCCTTAGGTTAAGAGTGCTTTCCAAGTGTACATTATTTTCAATCCTAGGATTGCAATTTCCCCCTTTTTTTCTTGCAACGCTGGTATTGAGGTGAGATGTGGAGCTAAATTTTACTCTATGCTCACCTTTTTGTGGCTAACGCCGGGTTTGTAAAAACCTGTGATACCAGCGTTGTCTTAAGGGAGCGTAAAAACCTGTAATCTCGCAGTTTATTTTTATGGCTGACCGCATTCTGCATCCTTTTTTGCTATTGAATATATTCCTACTACCGGGCAGCAGATGCGGCACATGACAAAGCTCCGGAGCTATTTGAAAGAGACACCCTTTTCCTTGATATCTCAAGACTAAAGTTTACTGATTACGGTCTGTGAATTGGATGATGGCAACCACGTGATACCTAACGTCGTGGGGCATAGCAGGACGCCAACTGCGGACATAGAACTTATTTGTGTGAGCAACGAGTGAATTGCCTCAAAGAGGACTGCATTTCAGGCTAATGTGGTGAGTGGTGGTCAGAGGTACCACCGAGATATATTCTCGTTAAATAGATTACCGCTAAAAGAGCATTTTTGGGGACAAGGTGCAAATATACCTTACTGAAATTTGCTGTATAACGTCTCCTACCTCTTGGTGCTCTGAAGTGGATATGTTATTTGTGGCGTATATAGGGAGTAATGGAACACACATAAAGTTTTGGGACTCTGCATAAATTAGTATCGATATGAACTATCAGACCCTACAATAGGGTGTCCTTTCAGTCTGGCTCTGTTTGCTAATTAAGTACCACTGTCTCTTAACGATTATACAAGATACTACTGGAGGAATTAATAGACAGTTGTACTTTGGATTTGTATTGCTTCGGTGTATGCCTGGTTACACCTTACTATTTCTACCTTGTCAAGAGCTGCCCTAATAACATTTACTTTCCATGGAGGTCACACGGTTTTATTCCCTTATGTCTGCTATGGAGAGGGACTGTACTACTACAGAAATTGAAAAAATATTTTCTATGAATAAGTCCAACTATTCATTACCAGCCCTGTTTGAGGAGATGGAAAAACTCCTCATAAGAGAACACAAGCTTGTGAGCTCTGTCTTTTAGGAATATACACTTTGTATGTTTCTAATAAGTGTATATACCTTTAAGATTTTCCCTAAACACTGATTTTTGTGTATATTAGTGATGTTTTATATATATATGCCTGCAAATATATAATTATTGCAAAACTATAAAAATGCACACGTAATCGCTGCTGGTGTGTATTTCAGCAGTAAAATGCTTCTAGAAATTCGTATCTCTGTGTGTATTAATGATAGGCTTACCATAATTTTTAGAGGTGAAACTGGGACCACCTGGTGCGGTGCCAGTGGGGGTGTGGTCAGGAGCGTGGTCAAGGGGGTGTGGCAATTACCGGTCCTTTTAAAGTAGTAGCTTTTATGTGTGTAATGTTTCGTGGATACTCTACCCTTCCTCAGTCAAACAAGTGAATCACACAGTTTAAATAGACAATAACACCACCCCCTAGTGAAAAAGACACCATTACGTTGTCATAGCAAATAAATCATTAATCTAAATCTCAGATTCTAAATAATGCCTAACATCAAGCATAATTATCACTTTCATAATTATCAATTTCACAATTTAATATATGCAGTGTAATATGTGTTTCATGTGTCTAATTAAGGAGCAGAGACAAATACTGATACTGCATAAATACAACATTGAATGAAAGTAAAAAATAAACAAGTACCTGCTAAAGCTCTTTAAGAGGCTACTCTATACCATAATGTAGGAAGATTACAGCCAAAATGCTATCCTGCAGGAAGTAAAGCAAGATCCAGGCCAAAAATCCTGCCTGTCTGTACTTCCTAGTCATACCCATATGATTCCCCTAAACGTATATCATCGGTGATGTCACCAGGGGTCGGGGGGGTTGTTAAATTCTTAGAAAAATAAACCAAGTAGTACTACAAAATAAAAAAACCTATGCTGCTCACTCAGCCTGTATTACTAAATGTAAACTTTGAAGGACACGAACGTTAAGCTAAGCAGGGCTGTATGTAACAAAGTACCAGCATCTAACTATACTGGAGAGCCACAGTCCAGTCATTTTGAATAATGTGTCCGGGTTTCAGGCGGTCTGAAACCCGGACACATGATTTGAAACCTGAAGGAGGCAACCCTAATGGGACAGAATGAACAACCGGTGGGACACTGGGACAGTGCCTCCAAACTGGGACAATCTCAGTAAAAGTGGGACTTCTGGTAAGCCTAATTAATGAGGCTTTGTGTGTATATATATTTGTGATTACTATGAATATGTATCATTGTAGATACAATTTTCAGTAGTATCCTCCAGCACAATTCTCAATATTAATATTTGCACTTTGTGACACAATTATTATAAATAGAGACCAAGCAAATATTTATCAATAATCCTTTATCTCTTTATCTTTTTATTCACTGAATTTTAGTCATTTTGTATCAGGCTCTAATGGATAAAAAGGGCTTAGCACTTAGAATTCTATATAAGGAAAATTGCATCACAAATACTTCATTGTTTTTATCAAATCTGGGTTGATCCTGTTGCTTTTAAAGGTGCACAGGTGTTTGGTCTAATAGCTATGATTACGGCCCACGGGCCGAAACATGTAAGCTGACTACGTGTTTTTGTTAACACTGCTTGATGTGCCCCATGGATACTTTTTAAACCAGTTGTTTAATAAAGACTTTATTTTTATGGCTGACCGCATTCTGCATCCTTTTTTGCTATTGAATATATATATAGAAACGTCTAATCACAAATATTAGAAAAGTCTTATTAGTATCTAAAGCCGCCCTTATCGCACTCCGATGATTGGCCATTCTCTTCCTGATGTCATCATCAGTCTTTCCTACATAAAATTTCCCACAAACACAGCTCAGTAAGTAAACCACAAACTTTGTTGAGCACATCATGTAATGTCGAATTTTGTACTGTTTGTTGTTATGGGGTGCCTGAATGTCGATCCTTGTATCATGGCACTACAAGTCGTGCAACTTGAACATCTGTACAACCCTTGTTTCTTCGTTCTTAGCCACTGTTCCTGCTTATAGCAGTGTATTGAGTCTGTCTTCATCAAGAGGTCTTTCAAATTACTGTTCCTTTTGTATCCTATCCTGGGTACTATTCTCTCTGTAAAAGGTAAGCTGGTCAGTTTGGAAGACCCACCAGTTCTTCTGTATGCCTTTTGCTAGTAGATGGGATGTAGGACCAAATGTAGTGGTCATCGTGACCCTCTGTTCTGTGTCATATCTCCCCTTGCTATCTAATAACATTCCTTGATTCATTTTAGTGACATTTTCTTTAATAGCTTTTATTAGTGGTTCAGCATATCCCCTCTTTAGGAATTTTTCGGACATCTCCTGTACTTGTATGGATGCCTTGTCTGGTAATGTATTATTCCTCATCACCCTGGTCATTTGAGCTTTAGGAATAGTCCTAATAAGTGACCTGGTATGATTTCTGGTAGCCAAAAGGATTGAGTTGCAGTCCGTAGATTTCTGGTATAAGGTAGTTGCTAATTTCGTTTACATTTTGAAGACCCTGAGGTCCAAAAAGTCAATCCTCTCATCACTAAACACAAGTTTGAATTTCACTGGTGTCATCATAGAATTGAGTTCTGAAAGCCATACCTCAAGGTCAATGCTGTGCCCATTCCAGATGAGGAACATATCATCTATATATCTTTTATAGAATATAGGGATAAAAAACCAAAGCGCCACTTAAGGCTCGGTCTGCATAAGCCCAGAAGAATACTACGTAGAGTTGAGATAAGATAAAAATCACATCCACTTTAATTACACATAAAATAATTCACATAAAATAATTCAATAAAATCACAAACTAGAATACTACCCTTGACCACTGGGTAGTGTAATATCGTAGGTCTGCACTAGACAATTTCAAATAACAAATACTAAGATAAACATGGGAGTCAAGACTCCTTTACTTTAGATTTATAATGCGTTGACTTAACAAGTGCCTGTTAGAATTGGTAAGTCTGCGGCCCAAATAGGGTCAATAGATGCCGTCTACAGCTCTATTACAAACTGCAAATATTATAAGTGATAAATTAACTGGGTGCTGGGTCCAAAACCCCGTGAGGTTTAACAAAGTGTTCAAAACAATATCGTGAGTTGATATTAATACACTTGAAACACATATAAAAAATCCAAAACATAAATCTTCAAATGCCTGTGACATAAAAGGAGGTAAACAGTGTTTCAAAAAACAAAGTATAAAAACAAAGCATAAAATACGAAATTCCTGTGATATAATAAAAATTGTAGCGTGACATGTCTGAAAATAAAATAAAATAAGATCCAATCTGTGCTGTGCAGATTATCAAAGTCAGGTAAAAAAACAGGTGAAAAAAACAGTGGCCACTGTGGAAGCAAAAATATTGCTAAACAGTACAATCCAACGTGTAATGCTCCTTAAAACCTAAAATCTAAAGTGTTCCTGCAAGTGCTGCAGGAACCGGAAAGTAAGGTCTGGACGTCTCGGGTTTCCCAAATTTGAGTTTCCCGCGACAGTACCTAGAAATAAAGAAACACCAATAGTGCAGACGGTTTTCTTAATCTTCTAACAATTGAAAACGTACTCACCAGTCGATGCGTTTCGGTCTATGCTAGACCTTTATCAAGACTGGTTTTGTTTAACTTTTAATGCTCTTATATAATAATTAAAACAATGTGGACCGGAAGTAGTTGCTTACTTCTTCCGGTTTCGTGTGTTCAATAAAATTCTTATTTTAATCCATGTTTTATAATTAGTTTTTGTGTGGATTGCCTTGTATAAAATTTTCAAATTGTCATTTCTTATATCTTTGTTGAATTTGTCTATTTTAATTTTTGGGTGACTTAGAATAATTTGGCCGTTATACTCTACATCCGGTGTCCTAAGCTAGACTACTTCCGGTCTTTCTCCGTAAACAACAATGTACTAATGTATACAGACATCTCAATTTATTGTATGATCCATCTCATGATGGAGAGTGTTTTTACATGATGTTCTTCATAAATACAGGTCTATCCATACTATCATAGTCGACCCGCTAACATATACAGACATCTCAGTTTATTTTGTGATCCATCTAATTATAGATACTGTTGTCACCCGATAGTCCACATAAAAACAGATCTAGCACTATAATCACAATATGATTCTTTACCAATATTGTGATTCCTACGTGAATATTATCATGGGGGGTATGTGGAGTGTAATGGGGGGGGAGGGACCCTCCTATCAGAGACTATTTTTCGATAGTTTACATAAAAACATATCTGTAATCATATCACAGTATGGTTCCTTACCTAATTTATATTTTCTTAAACCGATATTAATTACTTTCACTCACATATTCATATGTCCTTTGGCTATATTTATATCGTTCCGTTATGAATGGAAGGAGAGATGTACCTTGTGAAACCTTATTGGTTCATATCCTTTCATTCATATATAGGTGTGGAGATATATTCTTCCTAATGATTCAGATCCTTCTATTCAGGAAAGCATGCGCATATTTTGTATATGACGCATACAGGGATGGGTCTGTGGAGACGTGAATATCTTATTGGTTTTCGATCTTTACAATCAGAACCGTCTTCTAATACTATTTAACCCAGATGGGAGGTTGTACATACAGAGAGATGGGTGTGTCGTAACTTAAAAAATCTTATTGGCCCCGATCTTTACAATCAGACCGGACCTCTATTGCACCCTGAAAAGGGGATTGTGCCCTAATGAATGTTTTCTATGGATGTTTTCTATATTCATTAAGTCTTCAGTGTATTAAATATATTACTTAACATTCCTGTTTTTGCATTAGAGCTCGATTGTTATATAATCGTTACTAAATATAACTTATCATTCGATAAAGACTGTTTGCACCGGTATATTTTATCGATGTTTATATAGAGATCAGCTTTGATGACCTAGAGTTCTTTACCATTATGTTTAATATTATAATGGTAATCTAAATGTGGCATACAACCCTGATTGTGAATCGTTGGTCAGCTTACCCAATAGGCTTATAGCCGGCTTATAACGGCCAATCAGAGACTGGCTAGGAACGGAATCTGTTATTTATCGTGATTCATCAAACCTAATGGTATTTATTAGGGTGATACTCTATTCAAACTAGATATATTAAATATATAATCTATAATACATATTTTTCTAGGTGCTTCCAATCATCAGAATGGTGAAGAAGCCAGAACATCAAGTCGTAAATGTATGGATAGGACTATTCAGCTTGTCTCTTTCTTTGATGTTATAGGTGACGCTTGATATTTTTTAATTGATTGTTAGATAATTCTATAGATATTTCTCAATGTTGGTAAGTGGAGTCCTAGTATCTTAGCTAGGGATCTTGACATTTTGTTTTTCAATAGATAAACACTATACTGAATTATAAGGTAATTTGGCATTAGTTATCTAAGTGCAATTGATATTCAGCCTTCTGATTTTCTTTCCTTGATCAGTGTCATATTTGCTATATGGGGGTACATGATACTTATTCATTAATATTTTCTTACGTTGATTTTTGTTGCTTCTTGAACCGGCTTTTCAAGGCCAATAATCAGAACTATATCTTTAATATATTAACAAATCTTACTGCGATGATCAAAAGGATCTTTTCCATATATCTAATTACTCATCTTTGGAGAGTCTTTTCTTACAGTCTAGCTGTGTGTATCTAATTGTTTTCCACTATACAATAGAGAAAGTTGCTTCTGACGTTCTGGTATTCTTATATAAATAATTTAGACCCTAGTTATTTTACCTATGGATTCTAAGTATTTATTAAGTCTTTGTTAAGGGTTCTAAGTCCTTATTGAAGCATGTTCAATTGTAGAGAGGATAGAATCTTTAATATCCATATATCCCTATTTTGGAATAATTTTAAGAGTAGAGGGGTTAGGATAACAGCTGAACTAAAGGATGAGGCAGGGAGTACAGTTCACTTAAATGGCATATATATAACAGAAGATATAGATGAAAATAGCTGGAGTGGTCCTGATTAGAGAATCTTCATTTGCATATGTCTTATTCACATATGTCTTTCACCATATTTAGAATATCTCTCTCTGATATACGCTACTTATTTAGGGGTTCAGAAGATGTGAAAGGTCTTCCTTGTTGTTAAGACCTCTTGGAAACAGGCAGTCTATTTGGAATATCCATTTAGACTCATTGGTTAGGAGTAACTTTTCAAAATTACCTCCCCTCCAGTTTTTTGTTATCTTTTGAATTCCTATATACTTTAATGTTTTAATATTCCCATGATGTTTAGTTGTGAAATGCTGATAGAGGGGTGTATCCATGTTTAGTTTTTCAATCATTAACAGATGTTCCCGGATTCTGTCTCTGAGAATTCTGGACGTCTGTCCGACATACTGGAGTCCACATGGACATTGTAATAGATAAATGACCCCCTTGTCTTGACAGCGTATCAGATCTTGTATTCTAAATTCTTCCTTGGTGTTATTGGAGATGAATTTAGTTGTTTTAGTACCACATTTACACGCTTTACACGTGTGGCAAGGATAAAATCCTTTCACCTTTTTTCCATATACATCCTTTATTCCCCCCTTGTTCTTTTTTTGGAGGCTAGGTGCCAGTCTGGTTTTTAGATTCTTCATTTTTCTGTATATAAACCTTGTATACTCTGGCAGCTTGTCTCCTATTATGTCATCATCCTTAAGCAATGCCCAGTGTTTCCGGAAGATGTTTTCTACTATTTGTTTGTTGTCACTATATTCAGTTATCATTGCTATATTATAGCTGTTCTCTGTGAAGTTCTCTTTGACTTTTTCTTTGTATTTGGTCAGATTTTTTCTGTCTATTTTTCTGACTTCATCTATTTTCTGGTCCAGCATTTCCTCATCATATCCTCTCTCTACAAATTTTCCTTTGATTAATGAAGCTTGTTCTTCCCATTTCAAGGTGTTAGAGCAGTTCTTTCTCATTCGTAGTAACTGTCCTTTTGGGATGTTGCTCTTCCATTTGGTATGGAGACAGCTTTCCTTATGTATATAGTTGTTACTGTCTACATCTTTAAAGTGCGTTGATGTTTCCAATCTTCCTTCTTTCACTTCAATTTTTAGATCCAGAAACGTCAGTGTTGTATAGCTCCATTCGTATGTAAACTTGAGGTTTACAGTATTCTGATTCATGATGTCAAAAGTGAATATTAAATCCATATGATGATAATATCATCTATATAACGCCGATAGAGGACCAGGTCCACGCTAGCTGGACAGGAGTCCCAGAATATTTTCTCCCATTTTCCCATATAGAGATTTGCATAGCTAGGCGCGAACCTGGTCCCCATGGCTGTTCCACAAATTTGACGATAGAATTTGCCCCCGTTGTTAAAGAAATTATGTGTCAGAATATACTGGATACTGTCCAATATGAACTCGCTTTGTTTTGGTCGCATATTGGATTCCTTATCTAGGAAGAACTTCACCGCTTCAATGCCTTCCTCATGCGGAATGCTGGTATACAATGACACCACATCGCATGAAGCCAGTATGTAACCCTCCTTCCAGGGTATATCTTCTATAAGATTCAGAATCTGGGTTGAATCCCTTAGGTAAGAAGGTAGTTCTCTGACTAATTTTTGTAAGTGCTTGTCCACATATTCCGATAGGTTACTACTTAGAGAACCTATTCCGGAGATGATTGGTCTCCCGGGGGTTTTTTCTAATGACTTGTGGATCTTAGGTAAATGGTAAAGTATCGGTATGACCAGATACTTTACATTTAAATAATTGAACTCTTTGTCATTAAGTATGCCTTCTTCATTGGCTTCTTTCAACATCTCTACAAGTTCTTTTCCATATACCTCTGTTGGATTTCCGTTCAATTCCTCGTAAGTGCTTAAATCACTCAGAATTCGTCTGTTTTCAGCCTCATAGTCATCCCTATCCATCACAACAATCCCGCCCCCTTTGTCCGTGGGTTTGATTGTTAGGCTTCCATTCTGTTCAAGTTTCTTGATGGGCTCACGTTGAATTCTTGATAAGTTTGCTTCTTATTTTTGAAACTTTTTGATTGTATCTCCCTTATTTCTTTGCATACCACAGTCTCGAACGCTTCTATTGCTGTTCCTTTGCTGTGTAAAGGGTAAAATTGTGATCTGGGTTTTAATTCAGTGTGAACATATTCATCCGATGGATCTGGATTTAAATCCCTTCTTGAACCTTTTTATCCCTATATTCCTTTAATCTATTTTTGACTACTAGGAGTCAATAAACCGAAGCTAGGTCTTATTTCTGGAGGGCGCTTAGTGATATCCGTTTACCACAATATATTTTATAGAATGATATGCTTGGATTGTTATATACCTTCAATGCTGTTGCTTCATAGTCAGCCTTATACAGGTTGGCATATGAAGGGGCCATACTTGAGCCCATAGCGGTGCCTGTAAGTTGTATGTAGAAGGTGGTCTCAAAACAAAAATAGTTGTGTGTTAAACACAGATGTAGAATTCTGCAAATATATTCCGAAACCGGACCAACATAGGGGTATCTCAGTAGTGCTTTCTCCACTGCTTTGACTCCATCAGAGTGTGGGATGATAGCATGTAGACTGTTTACGTCCATTGTTACCAACCAAGATGATGGTTCCAATTCCGGTGTGTTAGCAATTGTCTGTATCATGTCAGAGGAGTCTTTGATGTATGAGTCCATTCTGCCCACCAAGAGTTGTAAAAAGTGATCGATCCATATGGATAGTGTCTGAAACAAGGAGCCTCTTGCCGACACAATCGGTCTTCCTGGTGGTTTTTCAAGTCTCTTGTGGATTTTGGGGATCATGTAAAGTATTAGGATGATAGGATATGTTACAATCAACCAATCATGAGTGGCTTGATCCATCCAATTTCTCTCAAACCCTTCTGATAGGATGATCCCACCTACTAGCGAAAAGCATACAGAAGAACTGGTGGGTCCTCCAAACTGACCCCAGCTTACCTTTTACAGAGAGCACGGTACCCAGGATAGGATACAAAAGGAACAGTAATTTGAAAGACCTCTTGATGAAGACAGACAAAATGCACTGCTATGAGCAGGAACAGTGGCTAAGAACGAAGAAACAGGGGTTGTACAGATGTCCACGTTGCATGACTTGTAGTGCCATGATACAAGGATCAACATTCAGACACCCTCATAACAACAAACAGTACAAAATTCGACATTACATGACGTGCTCAACAAAGTTTGTGGTTTACTTATTGAGCTGTGTTTGTGGGAAATTTTATGTATTAAAGACTGACGATGACATCAGGAAGTGAATGGCCAATCATTGGAGTGCGATAAGGGCAGCTTTGGATACTAATAAGACTGATCAACCTGTCGTATGCCATTTTCTAGAAGCCAAACATACTGTCAAAGACCTGAGGTTTATACTGATATACCATGTCCCTCCCCTAATCCGAGGGGGTGATAGGAAAAAGAAACTGTTGCAGATAGAGGCCAGATGGACCTTTCGATTGGATATGCTATACCCAAGAGGCCTCAATGCCAATATTGATTGGCACTGCTTCCTGTAATATTCCTTGGTTTAACTGTTTAACTTTTTAACCCTTATACAGTGTTATTAACTCTTATACAAGGTCATTAATGCTTACACAGTAATAATACTAAGAATATGTGGAGTATACATCTATAGTACATATACACTGCGTACACATTAGGCAGCCCTAATATGACTATTTACACATTATGACTATTATCCCCATTATTGCTAGCGCTGCTATTTTTGCTATTTTAGCTATTGGTATGATTTATTATGTTTCTGCCAGTTTTGTTATTTCTACTAGTTCTAGCTTACTTTGATTAATTCCCCAGGTCCTCTTAGTAGTGTGGTAGGGTGCCCACCTTATGTTTAGGCTTAAGTTCATTATATAGGACACATGTAAGTTCACTATCTGTTTTAGCCATTATACCCATTTTTACACATTTTTACCATTTACTAACATGTGGGATTAGACGTTTCTAGCTTCCCCTATCAAATAATTTGGCACTAGCATTCCTTAGTTATAATAACCAGGTCACAATATACATCTAGACAGTTGGGTATAATCCAGTGTTCAAAGGGCCTATCAGACGCTTGTACGCAGTCCTCAATAGGATAATGCTATTATCCATTTACTGGGCAGAATTGTCCATCACTTACTATTTGGTATTTTACTAATATCTCTGTGCCTGTTCCCTGAGTATGGCATTATAAGCCCTTATTTAGATTGTTGACATATGTTATCTCGCTTACACTCTAACTACACAAGGACGTTTGTTTACTATTAATTGCAAGGCTCCGCTATTGGTTGAACAGCTGAGTGTGACGTGGTTTACACGCAGGCGTAACCACACCCCCTTTTACCCACAAAATCTGTATGCGAGGTTCCATGTATTAGATACGGATGGCGTCCTAGGCTACTGATACATCTTTACTGCATAATAATTAAGGTATCCCTAGTAGGGGTCTCGTATTATATGCATAAAATTTGGCAATATATTGTGCTTTGTATATGTCTACACATTGTGTGAGAGCTGTTATATTTCCACTGGTGCGCATAATGCAATACTCCGTTATACTCCGTTATACACCATTTACAGATACTGCCCTATTCCATCTCCCTATTGCTCAATCTAGGGAGTAGGAGTTTTCTATCTGGGCTCACATAGGTGTATATTAGTAATCAAGTCTAACTGAAACACACTATTGAATTGGTTCACATATTAATATACTTGATAATGATGATACAGCTCAATGCTAGTATTGTATTGTATTTCTGTCTAGTGGCATATTATGAAATGTACATATGGTTAAAGGCTAATTAGCTAATTTATTTCAATGGGTACAGGCTCACATGCTATTGGTAGTAACTGAGGTGAGGGGCTTTTGTATATCTTTATATTGTTACATTGTTCACAATTTCTTTGTCTGAGGAAGAGGTGAAAGCCTTGAAATGTCACACAGTAAAGCTTATTGAAACTTTTAAATCCAGAGAGTGCATTTTCTTTATTCACTTATTGTATCCTTGATGCACCCTGGTCAGAAATATTGCTGAGTCTGGAAGAGTTTGTGAGAGTGCTGCAATCTTCAAATTGTATATATATATATATGTGTGGACATATACTGTATATCTACACATATAAAAACCATAAATAAACATATATGCACATATAAATATACATATATATATATATATAGACGGTGAAAATGATGGTAATTCCCAAATACCTCTATCTTTTCCAAATCCTACCCATGACTATTCCTAAAAGCTACCTACGTACACAACAAAAGATGATAAATTCATTTATCTGGTCTTATAAACGCCCGAGAATTGCCCAACACACACTCTATCTCAGTAAAGAGAATTATTACAAAGCAGTACTTTTAGCTAGAATAGTGGCCTGGAACCACTCCTCCTCCCCTAATATATGGGTACAGATAGAGAGTCACCTACTACAGACTAACCACATGAGAGATATACCCTGGATCCCTAGAGACGCTAGACCACATATTACACAACATACTGAATATATTAAAACCACTTTAGCCGTATGGGACGAATTGATCGCACATATAAAGGAATATCAACTTCAATATCCCCTCTAACACCTGTTCTGCGATACCATCTTTTTTTGAAACATAGCCTCCTTACCCACACTAATGACAACAAGCTTTTACTGAATTTACCAATCTATTTAATAACAACACCCTCAGAGGTGAAAGACAGACTCTCACTCGAAGAAGAACTAGGTTCTCCATTTCACAACTGGTACGCATATCTTCAAATTAGACACGCAATACACCATAGCCCACACAGGAAGGAAATTCTGAGACCGTTAACTAATTTTGAACAATTGTGCATTAACCCGAAAAATACAAGAGCACAACTCTCTCAGATATATAAAATGCTTAGAGGCTCCTTCCCTGAGAAATGCCCGACCTACCTGACGAGATGGTCAGACGAGCTACACATAGAGTTAGATAATGAATCATGGCAATGTGGGTTCCGGTACACTCATGCCTCTTCCACCTCATTAATCATGTCCGAACTAAATTACAAAATATTAGCTAGGTGGTATCTAACCCCCCAACGTCTACGAGCTATCTACCCCACTGATTCATCTAGTTGTTAGAGGAGATGTGGTGACGAAGGTACTTTAACACACATTTGGTGGACATATCCAAATTTAGGTAACTTTTGGCCCCAAGTAGAAAGACACATGAACAAAGTCCTAAACATGAACTTTACGCTCACCCCGCAAGCTGTTCTTCTCAATCACATTCCAAAACTCACATGTCTCTATCGTAAGAAACTTTGCTTCTAATGTTAACTTGTGCAAAAAGATTAATACCTAGATTTTGGAAAACACAAGAGATACCCACTATAGCTCAATGGAGATCAGAAGTTGATCATGTTCTTAGACTGGAAAAGATGTATTATTGTTATCAGGGAAAGCCAGATATGTGTTTGAATATCCAACTTATTTGGGAACAAAATATTTAAAATGTTCTATGATCCCCTGGTGAAACATTTGTTATGCATGGTATTCAAGTAGGGATGCTCTCCCCTATCCCCCCTTCCCTTAACCCTATTAACCTTCTTCTTCCTCTTCTTCTTCAACTGCCCAGTTTTGGGACTGGATCCCAACTCAGTTACTCTAATATTTAAACAATGTTACTGTTAATAATTTTGAAAACTTCTAAGGAAATTGGGATTTTGTTTGTAAGTGTCAACATACTACACGAAATGTTCCATGTTATTATCACTTGTTGTAATGATATTCTGAACGTGAACAATTGTCAAGAAACCAATTTTCAATAAAAATTAATTGAACAAAAAAAAATGTTTTACATGTATATGTATACATGCACACATAGACATATGTAGCTATATATACATTGCAGCCTTTTACAGTCAAAACACCTTGCCATGTACCATAACCTAGTGAAAAAAAAATTATAATATGAAAATATTTTTTTATCAAGAAGTGTATTTTTAAATAAAATTATTTATTTGAATATGTTTTTAATGTGTTTTCTAAAAAAACGTTTTAACCTTACACTTTACTTCAGGGGGCATATTTATCAAGCTCCGTATGGAGCTTGATACCCCGTGTTTCAGGCGAGCCTCCAGACTTGCCAGAAACAGAAGTTATGAAAGCGGCGGACAGACATCACCAGAAATCAACCCGATCGAATACGATCGGGTTGATTAACACCCCCTGCTAGCGGCCGATTGGCTATGAATCTGCAGGGGGCGGCATTGCACGAGCAGTTCACAAGAACTGCTGGTGCAATGATAAATGCAGAGAGCGCATGCTGTCGGCATTTATTGATGTGCAGCGGACATGATCCGCAATATCGAATCATGTCCGCTCGCGCAATAATAAATCTCAAGTCACCCTAAATATTTGTGTGCAGTTTTGGCTTCTGCTCGAGCGCAACCTAGAACCTACCTCTGGAAAGTCAATTTTATGATGGACTTGTAATATCAAGTTGTGTGTTAATGAACTGCACTATAAATAGAGCCCCACTTGTAATCTGGACAATTATTTTTTGCCCTTGGGCCTAATAGCCACTGAGACATTTTATAAAAGAAGGTACAATTTAATAATACAAAAACATCTGTAAATTGGGGCTTGTTACAAGGGAATTCTAAGCCATATGTATTTTATGAATATCTCTAGTAACATGGAATATTGAGGGATGTAACATTTTAAGTTATCGTAGTAAAGCCCCAAATAGGTATCATGCCCAAGGCCTGCTTGAATCATAAGGGTAGATTTATTAATGGTCTAATGGACATGATTCACTGTAGTGAATCATGTCTGCTCGAACTCGCTAAATGCCGACAACATACACTGTCTGCATTTATCATTGCACAAGCATTTTTAATGAAATGCTTGTGCAATGCCGCTCCCTGCTCACTCGTGGCCAATCGGCCGCTACCAGGAGCCCCCAATCATCCCGATTGTATCAGATCGGGATGATTTCAAACCACTACCTAAAGGGTGGCGGAGAAGTTAAGGAGCTGTGGTCTTACAACAGCTGCTTCTTACCTCCGTTTTCAGGCGGACCTGAAACGATGGGGCTTTGATGCAGCATCCACTGCTTAATAAATCGACCCCATAATCTGGCTATGTAACTACATTATTGCTGCTAGAGAAGTAATATGAATTTACAAAGCTAGGTTATTAAATAAAACACAAATATGGGAGCTTTACTCTTACACATCTAAATTATAGTTATTTCAGAAACAGCAGTGTTGAAAATTATGAATTTGGTTTATCCTTACCCAAACAATGAAAAAACAATAAATATGAATCATTTAATGGATGAAAATGTCTCACTGAAGAACAGAATGTAACAGATTTCTGTAAAAGAGAAAAAAAAGGAATGATCATAACAAATTTGGATTGAAATTGTGTTATTTTCTGCTTATTTTACATATAGACTGCTGCATTGCTCTAAAACAGGAACATTCTAGGACATTCTGCTTATTTATGCAAGTGTTTTTCTAATAGCTTATTCATTTAAGCATACAGATACACAGACGGCAGTGGGATGACCAGCCAACCCACACAGATGTACACCTCCATCCTGGCATCCCATAACATTCATAAAATATGTCAACACAGTTTGGATGTAAGCCATGGTTTATGTTAAACTATTTGTGCCTCAACCATGGAAGCAAAACATTTCATTTTCTATAAATCTATGTTTTATGCAAAAATATAAATAAAAAAATCTATATACTGTATATGCCCCTGCATGCCATTTAGTTAGTGAATTTAATTGTTATTTCAGATGCATAAAAGTGGTGGTAGAGAATAGTGCTTTAGTTATGCAACAAATTTGATTGGTAGTTTGTTTTTCTAAAGCCAGTTGTTAGTTACCTCTGGTGCAGTTTGAGAGGTGAATCCTATTTGAGGTATATTTACTTAGATTTTCTTTTGAGACTATGAAATATATCAGCCTTAAACTAATAATAAATTGGGGTCGATTTATCAAAGTCTTCGCACCCCTTAGACTGCAGGTTCTCACAAGAGAACCTGCAGTCCGTATTTAACAAGCAGCAGTCATCAAACCGCTGCTTCCCTAACCTTTTCACGACCGGAAGATCGACAACTCCTGCCGGCACGTGATTGGCTGTGCACAGGCAGGGGGCGGCGTTGCACAAGAGCGCAAAATTGCATTCTTGTACAATGCTGAATTCCGACAGCGGAATTCAGCCCGCCAGGGGTGAGCTGCGGCAGACAAGGGTGCATATGTACACCCCTGTCTGCTGCAGCTTGATATATCGATCCCATTGAGTAGAACATCAACCATTACATAAGGCGTAGAAAGGGCAGAATGGTATCCAAAGCATAAAAACAAGAGATTCATTATTTTCATGTTGCAATAGTTCAATAGTGATGTCGCAAACCTAAAAATTTGCGTTCGCGAATGGCGGACACAAACTTCCGCAACTGTTCGCAAACGGGCGAAACGGGTGAACCGCCATTGACTTCAATAGGCAGGCGAATTTTAAAACCCACAGGGACGCTTTCTGGCCACAATAGTGATGGAAAAGTTGTTTCAAGGGGACTAACACCTGGACTGTGGCATGCCGGAGGGGGATCAATGGCAAAACTCCCATGGAAAATTACATAGTTGATGCAGAGTCTGGTTTTAAGCCATAAAGGGCATAAATCACCTAACATTGCTAAATTGTTTGGAATAACGTGCTTTAAAACATCAGGTATGATGTTGTATCGATCAGGTAGTGTAAGGGTTACGCAGTGACAGACCAAACTCCCCGTTTAAAGGGACAGTCTACACCAGAATTTTTATTGTTTTAAAAGATAGATAATCCCTTTATTACCCATTTCCCAGTTTTGCATAACTAACACATTTATAATAATATACTTTTAACCTCTGTAATTATCTTGTATCTAAGCCTATGAAAACTGCCCCTTTTTTCAGTTCTTTTGACAGACTTGCAGTCTAGCCAATCAGTGCCTGCTCCCAGATAACTTCTCGTGCACAAGCACAGTGTTATCTATATGAAATATGTGAACTAACACCCTCTAGTGGTGAAAAACTGTTAAAATGCAATCTGAAAGAGGTGGGCTTCAAGGTCTAAGAAATTAGCATATGAACGTCCCAGGTTAAGCTTTCAACTAAGAATACCAAGTGAACAAAGCAAAATTGGTGATAAAAGAAAATTGGAAAATTGTTTAAAATTACATGCTCTATCTGAATAATGAAAGTTTATTTTGGCCTAGACTGTCCCTTTAACGCACCGCAAACAACCACAAACAGTCCATTTGCACAACCGCAAACTCTCCATTTGCACAAGGTTGGATACCAAGCTAGCCATGTCCCGTTCTTTGTCCTCACTGATGTCATTGAAGGTCTCTTCCTCCACCCAGCCACGTACAACACCAAGGGTCACCGAAAGGTGACAACAAGCCCCCTGTGACGCCTGCTGTGTTTGGTCTTCCATCTCCTCAAAGCCACCTTCCTCCTCTGACTCCTCTTCTTCAGACTCCTCTCTCTGCGTTGCCTCTCTCTGCGTTATTATAAGGTGTGTTAAGTAGTACTATTCCTGTCAGTTTAATCCCTGTTCCGTCCCCTATCAGGGGACGTGTATATGGCATCGATTTTAGGAACCGGGAGATGGAAAAAGATGCTTGGTCGGTCCTCCTACTTCAAATTTGGGGCACTGCGTGTGCAATCTACTGTGCCACCATATATGAGTGGTGTGTTAAGTAGTACTATTCTGATCAGTTTAATCCCTGTTACGTCCCCTACAGTCCGGCCACGAGATAGATAGATTTGATAGATAGATACATAGATTAGATAGATAGATCAATAGATGCAATAGATACATTTGATAGATATGATAGATAGATAGATTTGATAGATAAATAGATAGATTTGATAGATAGAAAATTTCCCAGACAGAGAATTACAAGACGTGCGGTCTGTGACCCATGGTAAGGTTCCCAGAGGCAGTTGCGGCACCAGGGGACGTGTATATGGCATGGATTTTAGTAATCGGGAGATGGAAAAAGATGCTTGGTCGGTCCTCCTGCTTCAAATTTGGGGCACTGTGCGTGCAATCGATTGTGCCACCAGATATGAGTGGTGTGTTAAGTAGTACTATTCTGATCAGTTTAATCCCTGTTACGTCCCCTATCAGGGGACATGTATATGGCATGGATATGTATATGGCATGGCCGAAAAACAAGTGGCTGTCAGGGGACGTGTATATGGCAAAGATTTTAGGAACCGGGAGATAGGAAAAGATGCTTGGTCGGTCCTCCTACTTCAAATTTGGGGCACTGCACGTGCAATCTACTGTGCCACCAGATATGAGTAGTGTGGTTTTTGAAGCCACAGTGCAGCACCAGAGGCCAGAAAAATTTGGCATGTACACATGCCTGAAAAATTAGGTATTGTTGCAGAAAAATTGATGTTTGTTTCCCAGGCAGAAAGTGCCCTAAAACATTGCGGCTTGAACCCTAGTTGGTGGAGGATAAGTCTCGCAAGTCATCCGGCATTCGAAGATAAAATACAGCAGCGTGTGGACCATTTTTAGGCCAAGGCAGCTCATGTCATCAGGCTTTTTTTACTTGAATGCATCACCCAATGTCAGTCCCTTCGGGATCCATCCCTCATTCATCTTAATAAAGGTGAGGTAATCTAGACTTTTTTGACCTAGGTGACTTCTCTTCTCAGTGACAATACCTCCTGCTGCACTGAAGGTCCTTTCTGACAGGACACTTGAAGCTGGGCAGGCCAGAAGTTCTATCGCAAATTGGGATAGCTCAGGCCACAGGTCAAGCCTGCACACCCAGTAGTCAAGGGGTTCATCGCTCCTCAGAGTGTCGAGATTTGCAGTTAAGGTGAGGTAGTCTGCTACCTGTCGGTTGAGTCGTTCTCTGAGGGTGGACCCCGAAGGGCTGTGGCGATGCATAGGACTTAAAAAGCTCCGCATGTCCTCCATCAACAACACGTCTGTAAAGCATCCTGTCCTTGCCGGCGTGGTCGTGGGAGTTGGAGGATTACTTTAACCTCTTCCCCTGTTAGATTCCCGGTGTGCTGTGACATCACCCTTATAAGCTGTGTAAAGCATACTTTTTAATTTATTTTGGAACTGCTGCATCCTTTCCGACTTGCGGTAATTCGGTAACATTTCAGGCACTTTATGCTTATACCGGGGGTCTAGTAGCATGGACACCCAGTACAGGTCGTTCTCCTTCAGCTTTTTTATACAAGGGTCCCTCAACAGGCACGACAGCATGAAAGACCCCATTTGCACAAGGTTGGATGCCGAGCTACTCATGTCCTGTTCCTTGTCCTCAGTGATCTCACTGAAGGTATCTTCTTCCCCCAGCCACATACAACACCACGTGTACCAGATAGGTGACAACGAGCACCCTGGGATGCCTGTTGTGGTTGGTCTTCCTCCTCCTCCTCAAAGCCACATTCCTCCTCTGACTCCTCTTCCTCACAATCCTCTTCCAGGATTGCCGCAGGTCCAGCAAGCGATGCTGATAAGGCTGTTTCTGGTGGTGATGATGACCACAACTCTTCCTCTTCTTCTTCACGCTCATCTACAGCCTGATCCAGCACTCTTCGCAGGGCACACTCCAGGAAGAAAACAAATGGTATGATGTCGCTGATGGTGCCTTCGGTGCGACTGACTAGGTTTGTCACCTCCTCAAAAGGACGCATGAGCCTACAGGCATTGTGCATGAGCGTCCAGTAACGTGGCAAAAAAATTCCCAGCTCCGCAGAGGCTGTCCTAGCACCCCGGTCATACAAATACTCGTTAACGGATTTTTCTTGTTGGAGCAGGCTGTCAAACATTAGGAGTGTTGAATTCCAATGTGTCGGGCTGTCGCAAATCAAGCACCTCACTGGCATGTTGTTTTGCCGCTGGATATCTGAAAAGTGCCCCATGGCTGTGTAGGAACGCCTGAAATGGCCACACACCTTCCCATCCTGGCCTGCTTCAGGACGTCCTGTAAGCCTGGGTACTTATGCACAAGAGTTGTACGATCAGATTACACACATGTGCCATGCACAAAATCACTTCCGTTGTCAGAAACCACTTTGCCAATCTCCAATTGGTGCGGAGTCAGCCACTAATCCACCTGTGCGTTCAGGGTGGACAGGAGTGCTGGCCCGGTGTGACTCTCTGCTTTCAGGCAAGTCAACCCCAAGACCGCGTGACACTGCCGTATTCGGGATGTGGAATAGTACCTGGGGAGCTGGGGGGGTGCCGTTGATGTGGAGCAAGATGCAGCAGCAGAAGAGGACTCAGCCGAGGAGGTTATGGAAGAGGATGGAGTAGGAGGAGTAATATCAAAGCTGAATATTTTTGGAAGTAGTTTTTAGTTTGTTTGTAGTTTTAGCTATTTTAGGGGGATATCTGTGTGTGCAGGTGACTATTACTGTGCATAATTATTAGGCAACTTAACAAAAAACAAATATATACCCATTTCAATTATTTATTTTTACCAGTGAAACCAATATAACATCTCAACATTCACAAATATACATTTCTGACATTCAAAAACAAAACAAAAACAAATCAGTGACCAATATAGCCACCTTTCTTTGCAAGGACACTCAAAAGCCTGCCATCCATGGATTCTGTCAGTGTTTTGATCTGTTCACCATCAACATTGTGTGCAGCAGCAACCACAGCCTCCCAGACACTGTTCAGAGAGCTGTACTGTTTTCCCTCCTTGTAAATCTCACATTTGATGATGCATCACAGGTTCTCAATGGGGTTCAGATCAGGTGAACAAGGAGGCCATGTCATTAGATTTTCTTCTTTTATACCCTTTCTTGCCAGCCACGCTGTGGAGTACTTGGACGCGTGTGATGGAGCATTGTCCTGCATGAAAATCATGTTTTTCTTGAAGGATGCAGACTTCTTCCTGTACCACTGCTTGAAGAAGGTGTATTCCAGAAACTGGCAGTAGGACTGGGAGTTGAGCTTGACTCCATCCTCAACCTGAAAAGGCCCCACAAGCTCATCTTTGATGATACCAGCCCAAACCAGTACTCCACCTCCACCTTGCTGACGTCTGAGTCGGACTGGAGCTCTCTGCCCTTTACCAATCCAGCCACGGGCCCATCCATCTGGCCCATCAAGACTCACTCTCATTTCATCAGTCCATAAAACCTTAGAAAAATCAGTCTTGAGATATTTCTTGGCCCAGTCTTGACGTTTCAGCTTGTGTGTCTTGTTCAGTGGTGGTCGTCTTTCAGCCTTTCTTACCTTGGCCATGTCTCTGAGTATTGCACACCTTGTGCTTTTGGGCACTCCAGTGATGTTGCAGCTCTGAAATATGGCCAAACTGGTGGCAAGTGGCATCTTGGCAGCTGCACGCTTGACTTTTCTCAGTTCATGGGCAGTTATTTTGCGCTTTGGTTTTTCCACACGCTTCTTGCGACCCTGTTGACTATTTTGAATGAAACGCTTGATTGTTCGATGATCACGCTTCAGAAGCTTTGCAATTTTAAGAGTGCTGCATCCCTCTTCAAAATATCTCACTATTTTTGACTTTTCTGAGCCTGTCAAGTCCTTCTTTTGACCCATTTTGCCAAAGGAAAGGAAGTTGCCTAATAATTATGCACACCTGATATAGGGTGTTGATGTCATTAGACCACACCCCTTCTCATTACAGAGATGCACATCACCTAATATGCTTAATTGGTAGTAGGCTTTCGAGCCTATACAGCTTGGAGTAAGACAACATGCATAAAGAGGATGATGTGGTCAAAATACTCATTTGCCTAATTATTCTGCACTCCCTGTAGATACAAATATTTTGAAAGCCTCAGACTCCACCAGCTTGTATGGTAAAAGCTGGCGGGCTAAGAGTTCAGACAAGCCATCTGTCAGACGCCGGGCAAGGGGGTGACTTTGGGAAATTGGCTTCTTACGATCAAACATATCCTTGACAGACACCTGACTGTGGGCAGATAACCAGGAACTGCTACGTAAAAGAGACTCAGTGAAGGATGGTTGAGAGGGGGCAATGAGGACAGCAGTGGTTGACGTGGCTGAAGATGCTGGACCAGGAGGAGGATAGGAGGATGGCGGCTTTCAGTTTGTGTGCTGCTTCTACTCATGTGTTGATCCCATAGGCGTTTGTGATGTGCGATCATGTGCCTTCATAAAGCAGTTGTACCTAGGTGGGTGTTGGACTTCCCATGACTCTTTTGGCACAGGTTGCAAATGGCATCGCTGTTGTCAGAGGCAGACACACAAAAAAAATGCCACACTGCTGAGCTCTGCAATGACGGCATTCTGGTGGTGGCAACAACATGCGTTGATTGGTGTGCTGTCTGGCTGACCCCGGGTTCCGATGCATGCTGTCTGACTGTGCCACTAGCTCCTTGCGACCACCTCCCCCTGCTTCCAACTTGTCTCCTCCTCCTCCTCTCCATCTCCCCATCTGAACTTTCCCCCTCTTCTTCTCTTCTAGCGGGCACCCACATGACATCCACAGATGCATTGTCATCATCAAC
The DNA here is from genome assembly GCF_027579735.1 of Bombina bombina. NCBI lineage: Eukaryota > Metazoa > Chordata > Amphibia > Anura > Bombinatoridae > Bombina > Bombina bombina. Next base: position 1,019,536,842 of record NC_069503.1, read on the forward strand.
CGCTTCACTTGTATCTGACAAATCAACAAAGGAAGCAGCAGCGGGTATAACATAATCATCATCACACCGTACCTCCATGTCTGTAATGCTGCCTGACTGAGACATATCACTGTTATCTACATCCTCTGTCAATGATGCTTGCGCATCACTCATTTCTTCCAACTGATGTGTAAATAACTCCTCTGACACATCAAGTGAAGTGGCTCTGGTGCTAGTGTTGGTGGTGGCGGCAGGCGGGTGAGTGGTAACTTAAGAGGTGCCCGAAGCTAAGCTGGAGGAGGATGGTTCGTCAAGGTTCGGAGCAGAAGCTATAGAAGATTGAGTGTCCTGTGTTAAAAAGTGAACTATGTCCTCAGAACTTTTCGAGTTCATGGTACGTGGCCTCTGAACACTGGGCATTATTCTAGGGTCAAAGGGAATCACAGCACCACGACGGCACCTGCGGGGTGGCCTGCCTCTGCCTGTCATTTTTTTTTAAATGTACACTTACACTACTATTAAACAAGATATGAGTGGTGGCACTGGGCAAGTGGGCACAGTATACGCTGTGAGCCTGACACAAAAAAGCAGACTGATGTTTCACAGTCCAAAAATTTTTTTTTTGTTTTAAATGTACACTTACACTACTATTAAACAAGATATGAGTGGTGGCACTGGGCAAGTGGGCACAGTATACGCTGTGAGCCCGACACAAAAAAGCAGACTGATGTTTCACAGTCAAAAAAGTTTTTTTTTTTTTAAATGTACACTTACACTACTATTAAACAAGATATGAGTGGTGGCACTGGGCAAGTGGGCACAGTATACGCTGTGAGCCTGACACAAAAAAGCAGACTGATGTTTCACAGTCAAAAAAGTTTTGTTTTTTTTAAATGTACACTTACACTACTATTAAACAAGACATGAGTGGTGGCACTGGGCAAGTGGGCACAGCATACGCTGTGAGCCGAACACAAAAAAGCAGACTGATGTTTCACAGTCCAAAAATTTTATTTTGTTTTAAATGTACACTTACACTACTATTAAACAAGATATGAGAGGTGGCATTTGGCAATAGTGATGTCGCGAACCTTAAAATTTCGGTTCTCGAACTTCCGCTACTGTTCGCGAACCGGCGAACCGCGCAAACCGCCATTGACTTCAATAGGCAGGCGAACTTTAAAACCCACAAGGACTCTTTCTGGCCACAATAGTGATGGAAAAGTTGTTTCAAGGGGACTAACACCTGGACTGCGGCATGCCAGAGGGGGATCCATGGCAAAACTCCCACAGAAAATTACATAGTTGATGCAGAGTCTGGTTTTAAGCCATAAAGTGCCTTAATCACCTAACATTCCTAATTTTTTTTTTTGAATAACGTGCTTTAAAACATCAGGTATGATGTAGTATCGATCAGGTAGTGTAAGGGTTACGCCCGCTTTACAGTGACAGACCAAACTCCCCGTGTAACGCACCGCAAACAACTGCAAACAGTCCATTTGCACAACCATGAGTTAGATAGATTTGATAGTTAGATACATACATTACATAGATCAATAGATGCAATATACATATGATACAAATTACATAGATCAATAGATGCAATATACATTTGATGATAGATACGAATTACATAGATCAATCGATGCAATATACATTTGATAGATACGAATTACATAGATCAAAAGATGCAATATACATTTGATAGATACGAATTACATCGATCAATAGATGCAATTTATATTTGATAGATACGATTGATAGTTAGATAGATTTGATAGATAAATAGATAGATTTGATAGATATATGATTTCCCTGACAGAGTATAACAATAAGACATGCGGTCTGGGACCCGTGGTGTGTTAAGTAGTATTATTCTTAGCAGTTTACTACCTGTTACTCCCCCTATCGGGGGAGGTCTATATGGGCTGCATTTTTGGAACAGGGAGATGGAAGAAGATGATTGGTCTGTCCTCCTACTTCAAATTTGGCCTAAACACAAGTGGCTGTCTCAAATCAGTCCGGCCACAATATAGATAGATTTGATAGATAGATAGATATACAAAGATTGATAGTTAGAATAGATAGAATCAATAGAAGATAAATAGATCGATTTGATAGATATATAATTACCCTGACAAAGTATAATAATAAAACATGCGGTCTGGGAGCCATGGTAACTAGGTTGTGTTAAGTAGTACTGTTCTTAGCAGTTTAATACCTGTTACTCCCCCTATCGGGGGAGGTCTATATGGCCTGCATGATCACCCTGACAAATTATAACAACAAGACATGCGGTCTAGGACCCATGGTAACTAGGTTTTGTTTATATTAGTACTATTCTTAGCACTTTACTCCATGTTACTCCCCCTATCTGTGTAGGCCTGCATGATTACCCTGAGAAAGTATAACAACAAGACATGCGGTCTGGGACCCATGGTAATTAAGTTGGGTTTAGTAGTACTATTCTTAGCACTTTAATCCCTTTTACTCCCCCTATCGGGGGAGGTCTATATGGCCTGCATGATTACCCTGACAAAGTATAACAACAAAACATGTGGTCTGGGACCCATGGTAACTAGGTTGTGTTAAGTAGTACTGCTCTTAGCACTTTAATACCTGTTAGTCCCGATATTGGGGGAGGTCTATATGGCCTGCATGATTACCCTGACAAAGTATAATAATAAAACATGCGGTCTGGGAGCCATGGTAACTATGTTGTGTTAAGTAGTACTATTCTTAGCACTTTAATCCCTGTAACTCCCCCGATCGGGTGAGGTCTATATGGCCTGCCTGATTACCCTGACAAAATATCACAATAAGACATGCGGCCTGGGAGCCATGGTAACTAGGTTGTGTTAAGTAGTACTGTTCTTAGCAGTTTAATACCTGTTACTCCCCATATCGGGGGAGGTCTATATGGCCTGCCTAATTACCCTGACAAAGTATCACAACAAGACATGCGGTCTGGGACCCATGGTAACTAGGTTGTGTTAAGTAGTACTGTTCTTAGCAGTTTAATACCTGTTACTCCCCATATCGGGGGAGGTCTATATGGCCTGCCTGATTACCCTGACAAAGTATCACAACAAGACATGCGGTCTGTGACCCATGGTAACTAGGTTGTGTTAAGTAGTACTGTTCTTAGCAGTTTAATACCTGTTACTCCCCATATCGGGGGAGGTCTATATGGCCTGCCTAATTACCCTGACAAAGTATCACAACAAGACATGCGGTCTGGGACCCATGGTAACTAGGTTGTGTTAAGTAGTACTGTTCTTAGCAGTTTAATACCGGTTACTCCCCATATCGGGGGAGGTCTATATGGCCTGCCTGATTACCCTGACAAAGTATCACAACAAGACATGCGGTCTGTGACCCATGGTAACTAGGTTGTGTTAAGTAGTACTGTTCTTAGCAGTTTAATACCTGTTACTCCCCATATCGGGGGAGGTCTATATGACCTGCCTGATTACCCTGACAAAGTATCACAACAAGACATGCGGTCTGGGAACCATGGTAACTAGGTTGTGTGAAGCAGTACTGTTCTTAGCAGTTTAATACCTGTTACTCCCCATATCGGGAGAGGTCTATATGGCCTGCATGATTACCCTGACAAAGTATAATAATAAAACATGCGGTCTGGGACCCATCATAATTAGGTTTTTGTTAAGTTGTACTATTCTTAGCACTTTAATCCCTGTAACTCCCCCTATCGGGGGAGGTCTATACGGCCTGCCTGATTACCGTGACAAAATATAACAACAAGACATGCGGTCTGGGACCCATGGTAACTAGGTTGTGCTAGGTTGTACTATTCTTAGCACTTTAATACGTGTTACTCCACCTATCCAGTGGAGTTCCATATGGCCTGCCTGAGTACCCTGACAAAATATAACAATAAGACATGCGGTCTGACACCCATGGTAACTAGGTTGTGTTAAGTATTACTATTCTTAGCACTTTAATTACATGTTACTCCCCCTATCGGGTGAGGTCTATATGGCCTGCCCGATTACCATGACAAAATATAACAACAAGACATGCATCTGTGACCCATGGTAAGGTTACTTCCTTTTGCACAATAGAGTACAGGTATGGCATCGATTTTAGGAACCCGGAGATAATTTTTAGGAACTGGGAGATGGAAAAAAATGCTTGGACACCCAGTACAGGTCGTTCTCCTTCAGCCTTGTTATAAGAGGGTCCAGGACCCTCAACAGAAACAACAGCATGAAACACCACATATGCCATCCTTTTGCACAATGGAGTACAGGTATGGCATCCATTTTAGGAACCCGGAGATAATTTTTAGTAGCCGGGAGATGGATAAAGATGCTTGGACAACCAGTACACTTCGTTCTCCTTCAGCCTTTTTAGACGAGGGTCCAGGACCCTCAACAGAAACAACAGCAGGAAACACCACATATGCTATCCTTTTGAACAATCCAGTACAGGTATGGCATCGATTTTAGAAACCCGGAGATAATTTTTAGGAACCGGGAGATGGAAAAAGATGCTTGGACAACCAGTACACTTCGTTCTCCTTCAGCCTTTTTAGACGAGGGTCCAGGACCCTCAACAGAAACAACAGCAGGAAACACCACATATGCCATCCTTTTGAACAATCCAGTACAGGTATGGCATCGATTTTAGGAACCCGGAGATAATTTATAGGAACCGGGAGATGGAAAAAGATGCTTGGACACCCAGTACAGCTCGTTCTCCTTCAGCCTTTTTAGACGAGGGTCCAGGACCCTCAACAGAAACAACAGCATGAAACACCACATATGCCATCCTTTTGCACAATAGATTACAGATATGGCATTGATTTTAGGAACCCGGAGATAATTTTTAGGAACCGAGAAATTGAACAAAAATCATGCTTGGACACCCAGTACAGGTCGTTCTCCTTCAGCCTTTTTAGACAAGGGTCCAGGACCCTCAACAGAAACAACAGCATGAAACACCACATATGCCATCCTTTTGCACAATAGATTACAGATATTGCATTGATTTTAGGAACCCGGCGATAATTTTTAGGAACCGGGAAATTGAACAAAAAACCATGCTTGGACACCCAGTACAGGTCGTTCTCCTTCAGCCTTTTTATACGATGGTCCACGACCCCCAACAGGCACAACAGCATGAAACACCACATATGCCATTCTTTTGCACAATAGATTACAGATATGGCATTGATTTTAGGAACCCGGAGATCATTTTTAGGAACCGGGAAATTGAACAAAAAGCCATGCTTGGACACCCAGTACAGGTCGTTCTCCTTCAGTCTTTTTATACGATGGTCCACGACCCTCAACAGGCACAACAGCATGAAACACCACATATGACATCCTTTTGCACAATCGAGTACAGGTATGGCATCGTTTTTAGGAACCCATAGATCATTTTTCGGAACCGTGAGATGGAAAAAGATGCTTGGTAGGTCCTCCTACTTCAAATTTGGGGCACTGCGCGTGCAATCTACTGTGCCACCAGATATGAGTGGTGTGTTAATGACTGAGTACTATTCTTAACAGTTTCATCACTGTTATGTGCCATTTTTTGGTTTGGGTTTTGTAGCCACAGTGCAGCACCAGAGGCCAGAAAAATTAGGCATGTCCAAATGCCTGAAATATTTGGTATTGTTGCAGCCGCTGCTGTAGCAGCGGCCAGAAAAATTGATGTTTGTAAAACAGAAAGTGCCCTAAAACCTTGCGGTTTGAACACTAGTTGTTGGTGGATAAGTCACGCAAGTCATTCTGCATTCTAAGAAAAAATACGCCAGCGTGTGTACCATTTGTAGCCCAAGGCAGCTCACCTCATCATCAGGCCTTTTTTACTCAAATGTATCGCCCAATGTCAGTCCCTTCGGGGTCCATCCCTCATCTTAATAAAGGTGAGATAATCAAGACTTTTTTGACCTAGGTGACTTCTCTTCTCAGTGACAAAACCTCCTGCTGCACTGAAGGTCCTTTCTGACAGGACACTTGAAGCGGGGCAGGCCAGAAGTTCGATTGCAAATTGGGATAGCTCAGGCCACAGGTCAAGCCTGCACACCCAGTAGTCAAGGGGTCCATCGCTCCTCAGAGTGTCGAGATCCGCAGTTAATGCTAGGTAGTCTGCTACCTGTCGGTTGAGTCTTTCTCTGAGGCTGGATCCCGAAAGGCTCTGGCGATGCATAGGAGTTAAAAAGGTCCGCATGTCCTCCATCAACAACACGTCAGGAAAGTGTCCTGTCCTTGCCGCCGTGGTCGTGGGAGGAGGATTACTTTCATCTCTTCCCCTGTTAGATTCCCGTTGTGCTGTGACATCACCCTTATACGCTGTGTAAAGCATACTTTTTAATTTATTTTGGAACTGATCCATCCTTTCCGACTTGCGGGAATTTGGTAATATTTCAGTCACTTTATGCTTATTCCGGGGGTCTAGTAGCGTGGACACCCAGTACAGGTCGTTCTCCTTCAGCTTTTTTATACGAGGGTCCCTCAACAGGCACGACAGCATGAAAGACCCCATTTGCACAAGGTTGGATGCCGAGCTAATCATGTCCCGTTCCTCATCCTCACTGATGTCACTGAAGGTATCTTCTTCCCCCCAGCCACGTACAACAACACGGGTACCAGATAGGTGAAAACAACGAGCACCCTGGGATGCCTGTTGTGCTTGGTCTTCCTCCTCCTCCTCCTCAAAGCCACATTCCTCCTCTGACTCCTCTTCCTCACAATCCTCTTCCTGCGTTGCCGCAGGTCCAGCAAGCGATGCTGATAAGGCTGTTTCTGGTGGTGATGGACACCACAACTCTTCCTCTTCACGCTCATCTACGGCCTGATCCAGCACTCTTCGCAGGGCACGCTCCAGGAAGAAAACAAATGGTATGATGTCGCTGATGGTGCCTTCGGTGCGACTGACAAGGTTTGTCACCTCCTCAAAAGGACGCATGAGCCTACAGGCATTGTGCATGAGCGTCCAGTAATTTGGAAAATAAATTCCCAGCTCCCCAGAGGCTGTCCTAGCACCCCGGTCATACAAATACTCATTAACAGCTTTTTCTTGATGGAGCAGGCGGTCGAACATTAGGAGTGTTGAATTCCAATGTGCCGGGCTGTCACAAATCAAGCGCCTCACTGGCAGGTTGTTTCGACGCTGGATACAAGTGCACCATGGCCATGTAGGAACGCCTGAAATGGCCACACACCTTCGTGGCCTGCTTCAGGACGTCCTGTAAGCCTGGGTACTTATGCACAAAGCATTGTACAATCAGATTACACAAATGTGCCATGCACGGCACATGTGTCAACTTGCCCAATTTCAATGCCGCCACCAAATTACTTCCATTGTCAGAAAAAATCTTGCCAATCTCCAGTTGGTGCGGAGTCAGCAACTGATCCACCTGTGCGTTCAGGGCGGACAGGAGTGCTGGTGCGGTGTGACTCTCGGCTTCAAGTCAACCCCAAGACGGCGTGACACTGCCGTATCCGGGATGTTGAATAGTACCTGGGGAGCTGGGGGGGTGCCGTTGATGTGGAGCAAGACGCAGCAGCAGAAGAGGACTCAGCCGAGGAAGAGGTTATAGAAGAGGATGGAGTAGGAGGAGTAGAGGAGGTAGCAGCAGGCCTGCCTGCAAGTCGTGGCATGTCACCAACTCCTCTACAGAGCCACGCATTCCATGCTTGTCAGCCGTCAGCAGGTTTACCCAATGCGCAGTGTAGGTGATATACCTGCCCTGACCATGCTTTGCAGACCAGCTATCAGTGGTCAGATGGACCCTTGCCCCAACGCTGTGTGCCAGACATGCCATTACTTCCTTTCGCACAATCGAGTACAGGTTTGGGATTGACTTTTGTGAAAAGAAATTTCGGCCAGGTACCTTCCACTGCGGTGTCCCAATAGATAAAATATTTTGAAAGCCTCAGACTCCACCAGCTTGTATGGTAAAAGCTGGCGGGTTAAAAGTTCAGACAAGCCAGCTGTCAGACGCCGGGCAAGGGGGTGACTTTGGGAAATTGGCTTCTTACGATCAAACATGTCCTTGACAGACACCTGACTGTGGGCAGATGACCAGGAACTGCTACGTAAGAGAGACTCAGTGGAGGATGGTTGAGAGGGGGCAAGGAGGACAGCAGTGGTTGATGTGGCTGAAGATGCTGGACCAGGAGGAGGAGGGCGGCTTTGAGTTTGTGTGCTGCTTCTACTCATGTGTTCTTCCCATCGGCGTTTGTGATGTGAGACCATGTGCCTTCGCAAAGCAGTTGTACCTAGGTGGGTGTTGGACTTCCCATGACTCTTTTGGCACAGGTTGCAAATAGCATCGCTATTGTCAGAGGCAGACACACACAAAAAATGCCACACTGCTGAGCTCTGCGATGATGGCATTCTGGTGGTTTCAACAGCATGCGTTGATTGGCGTTGGCATGCTGTCTGGCTGACCCCGGGTGCCGATGGATGCTGTCTGACTGTACCACTAGCTCCTTGCGACGACCTCCCCCTGCTTCCAACTCGTCTCCTCCTCTCTGTCTCGCCATCTGAATTTTCCCCCTCTTCTTCTTCTCTTCTAGCGGGCACCCACGTTACATCCACAGACACATCATCATCAACCGCTTCACTTGTATCTGACACATCAACAAAGGAAGCAGCAGTGGGTACAACATCATCATCATCATCACACTGTATGTCCATGTCTGTAATGCTGCCTGACTGAGACATATCACTGTTATCTACATCCTCTGTCAATGATGGTTGTGCATCACTCATTTCTTCCAACTGATGTGTCAATAACTCCTCTGACAGATCAAGTGAAGCAGCTGTGGTGCTAGTGTTGGTGGTGGCGACAGGCGGGCGAGTGGCACTGGTCACTTGAGAGGTGCCCAAAGCACAGCTGGAGGTGGATGGTGCGTCAAGGTTAGGACTAGGAGCGGAGGCTGTAGAAGATTGGGTGTCCTGTGTTAGCCATTTAACTAGGTCCTACTCAGAACTTTTCATGTCCCTGGCACCTGGCCTCTGAACAATGTGCATAGTTGTAGGGTCTAAAGGAATTACAGCACCACAACCACAACGGCACCTGCGGGGTGGCCTTCCTCTGCCTGTCATTTTTTTTAAATGTACACTTACAATACTATAAAACAAATTATGAGTGGTGGCACTGGTCAAGTGGGCACAGTATACGCTGTGAGCCTGACACAAAAAAGCAGACTGATGTTTCAAAGTCAAAAATGTTTATTTTTTAAATATTAAAAGTACTGTGACAACAAATATGATTGGTGGCACTAGTTGGCTAGTGGGCCTGGCACACACGCTGGCAGGCAGGAAACTGCAATTCAATTACACTAGCAGACTGATGATTCACAGTCAAAAAAGTTTTAATTTTAAATATTAACACTACTGTAATAACAAATATGATTGGTGGCACTAGTTGGCAAGTGGGCCTGGCACACACTCTGGCAGGCAGGCAACTGCAATTCAATTGCACTAGCAGACTGATGATTCACAGTCAAAAAAGTTTTTGTTGTAAATATTTACACTACTGTTATAACAAACATGATTGGTGGCACTAGTTGGCTAGTGGGCCTGGCACACACGCTGGGAGGAAGGCAACTGCAATTAGATTACACTAGCTGACTGATGCTTCACAGTCAAAAAAGTTTTTTTTTAAATATTTAAAATACTGTTATAACAAATATGATTGGTGGCCCTAGTTGGCAAGTGGGCCTGGCACACATGCTGGCAGGCAGGCAACTGCAATTCAATTGCACTAGCAGACTGATGATTCACAGTCAAAAAAGTTTTTATTTTAAATATTTTCAAAACTGTTATAACAAATATAATTGGTGGCACTAGTTGGCAAGTGGGCCTGGCACACACGCTGGGAGGAAGGCAACTGCAATTAGATTACACTAGATGACTGATGTTTCACAGTCAAAAAAGTTTTTATTTTAAATATTTACAATACTGTTATAACAAATATGATTGGTGGCACTAGTTTGCAAGTGGGCCTGGCACACACGCTGGCAGGCAGGCAACTGCAATTCAATGGCACTAGCAGACTGATGATTCACAGTCAAAAAAGTTTTTATTTAAAATATTTGCAATACTGTTATAACAAATATGATTGGTGGCACTAGTTGGCTAGTGGGCCTGGCACACACGCTGGCAGACAGGAAACTGCAATTCAATTGCACTAGCAGACTGATGATTCACAGTCAAAAAGTTTTAATTTTAAATATTAACACTACTGTAATAAGAAATATGATTGGTGGCACTAGTTGGCAAGTGGGCTTGGCACACACGCTGGCAGGCAGGCAGCTGCAATTCAATTGCACTAGCAGACTGATGATTCACAGTCAAAAAAGTTATTATTTTAAATATTTACAATACTATTATAACAAATTTTATTGGTGGCACTAGTTGGCTAGTGGGCCTGGCACACACGCTGGCAGGCAGGAAACTGCAATTCAATTGCACTAGCAGACTGATGATTCACAGTCTAAATTTTTTTTATTTTAAATATTTATAATACTGTTAGAACAAATATGATTGGTGGCACTAGTTGTCAAGTGGGCCTGGCACACACGCTGGCAGGCAGGCAACTGCAATTCAATTGCACTAGCAGACTGATGATTCCCAGTCAAAAAAGTTTTGATTTTAAATATTTTCAAAACTGTTATAACAAATATGATTGGTGGTAATAGTTGGCAGCAAGTGGGCCTGGCACACACGCTGGCAGGCAGGCAACTTCAATTAGATTACACTAGCAGACTGATCTTTCACAGTCAAAAAATATTTTTTTTAAATATTTACACTACTGTTATAACAAATATGATTGGTGGCACTAGTTGGCAAGTGGGCCTGGTCACACGCTGGGAGGAAGGCAACTGCAATTAGATTACACTAGATGACTGATGTTTCTCAGTCAAAAAGTTTTTATTTTAAATATTTAAAATACTGTTATAACAAATATGATTGGTGGCACTAGTTGGCAAGTGGGCCTGGCACACACGCTGGCAGGCAGGCAACTGCAATTCAATTGCACTAGCAGACTGATGATTCACAGTCAAAAAAGTTTTTATTTTAAATATTTACACTACTGTTATAACAAATATGATTCGTGGCACTAGTTGGAAAGTGGGCCTGGCACACACGCTGGCAGACAGGCAACTGCAATTAAATAACAATACACTAATGTTACAACAGATAGAAGTGATGGCACTTAGGATAGAAGTAGGCACAGTATGTGCTGGCAGCCTGACACACAGGCTGGCCTGGCAACTAAAATTAAATAACACTAGAAGACTGATGTAAAAGTTTTTTTTTACAAAATTTAAACTAATGTTACACCAGATAGGAGTGGTGGACTGGCACTGAGGATGGAAGTAGGCACAGTATATGCTGGCAGCCTGACACACAGGCTGGCACTAATGGCAGCCAGGCTGGCCTGGCAACTAAAATTAAATAACACTAGAAGAGGACTGATGTAAAAAAAAAAATTAAAAAAATATACACTAATGTTACACCAGATATAAGTGGTGGAAAAAAGAGCTATTAATCACACTATATGATGTGGGCCTGACACACAGGCCTGATGGAAAATGAAATTAGATTACACTAGCAAAATAATGTAAAAGTTTTTTTTTTTAATTTAAAATAATGTTAACCAGATATCAGTGGTGGCACTGAAGAATTAATCACAGTATATGATGTGAGCCTGACACACAGGCCTGATAGAAAATGAAATTAGATTACACTAGCAAAATGATGTAAAAGTTTTTTTTTTTTTTAATTTACAATAATGTTAAGCAGATATCAGTGGTGGCAGAGAGCAATTAACCACAGTATATGCTGTGTGAGCCTGACACACAGGCCTGATAGAAAATGAAATTAGATTACACTAGCAAAATGATTTAAAAGTTTTTTTGTTTAAATTTACAATAATGATTGTTAAGCAGATATCAGTGGTGGCACAGAAAAATTAACCACAGTATATGCTATGTGAGCATGACACACAGGCCTGATAGAAAATGAAATTAGATTACACTAGCAAAATGATTTAAAAGTTTTTTTTTTTAATTTACAATAATGTTAAGCAGATATGAGTGGTGGCTGGCACAGCAATTAACCACAGTATATGCTGTGTGAGCCTGACACACAGGCCTGATAGAAAATGAAATTAGATTACACTAGCAAAATTATTTAAAAGGTTTTTTTTTTTTTTAAATTTACAATAATGTTAAGCAGATATGAGTGGTGGCTGGCACAGCAATTAACCACAGTATATGCTGTGTAAGCCTGACACACAGGCCTGATAGAAAATGAAATTAGATTACACTAGCAAAATGATTTAAAAGTTTTTTTGTTTAAATTTACACTAATGTTAAGCAGATATGAGTGGTGGCTGGCACAGAGCAATTAACCACAGTATATGCTGTGTGAGCCTGAGACACAGGCCTGATAGAAAATGAAATTAGATTACACTAGCAAAATGATTTAAAAGTTTTTTTTTTATTTACAATAATGTTAAGCAGATATGAGTGGTGGCTGGCACAGCAATTAACCACAGTATATGCTGTGTGAGCCTGACACACAGGCCTGATAGAAAATGAAATTAGATTACACTAGCAAAATGATTTAAAATGTTTTTTTTTTTTAAATTTACAATAATGTTAAGCAGATATGAGTGGTGGCTGGCACAGCAATTAACCACAGTATATGCTGTGTAAGCCTGACACACAGGCCTGATAGAAAATGAAATTAGATTACACTAGCAAAATGATTTAAAAGTTTTTTTGTTTAAATTTACACTAATGTTAAGCAGATATGAGTGGTGGCTGGCACAGAGCAATTAACCACAGTATATGCTGTGTGAGCCTGAGACACAGGCCTGATAGAAAATTAAATTAGATTACACTAGCAAAATGATTTAAAAGTTTTTTTTAAAAAATTTACAATAATGTTAAGCAGATATGAGTGGTGGCTGGCATAACAATTAACCACAGTATATGCTGTGTAAGCCTGACACACAGGCCTGATAGAAAATGAAATTAGATTACACTAGCTGTAAGGATTCCATTCCACTTCTTACCTCCTTCCTCCAGTCACCTGACTCTAGCTTTACCTGTATTTAAAGCATCATGTGACCACAAACAGGTGCTTGATTATTAAACTAACCTAGCTAAAGTCTGTAGCTGCTATTTGAATCACCTCTTGAAATTACCTCAGAGAAGCTTTCTAAGTTTTGCCTTTTCCAGAATTGCACTCATAAGGATAATTCCTTTTCAAGCTTAAAACAAATAACGGTCATATCCGTTATTCAATTTAAACAAACCTTCCTCCTGCAGTCTTATTGTCGTGCACGCTTTAAGTGAATCTGACAACCTGCTTCAGATGCTCAGTCACTCTCTCACCGCTCACTCAGAGCTGCTTGGAATTGCTGACAGTTTGTTTCACTGCAGCGTAACCGGACTGCTTCCCCCATCCTCTCGCATACAGTGCTGAGTTCTCCTGCTCACATTATACAGCTCCACTATCCCGGAACCTCTGAAAGGTACTGTGTGCACAACCTGTTGTATCCTGACTAAGGGGGTAAGAACATCTGATATTACAAGTAGCTGGACTGTTTGCTTTTCACATGTGTTGATAACATTTGCTTGCTTACTACGCTACACCGTTAATGCACTAAGACTTCACTCTGCCTGCATCATAATAACAATACTGGTTAATGACAATTGCTACTGTGCTTATATTTGATTTATACCTAAGAGACTGCCATTTCAGTTTAACCTATTCTTCTTGTTGTGAAGTTTAACAACAATTCTGACTTTGTTTTCTGTTGTGTGACAAACCTTATCTCTGCAACGAATTGTTTCCTTTATAATAAATTCACTGAACGCAGCTTGGTTTATGCTACATATATACTCCAATTGCCAAAGTGATACATCCACTTTATACAGACTCTCTGCAGTTGTGATCCTTTGCAACCTAAGCTAAATCATTACACTAGCAAAATGATTTAAAAGTTTTTTTGTTTAAATTTACACTAATGTTAAGCAGATATCAGTGGTGGCACTAATCACAGTATATGCTGTGAGCCTCACACACAGGCTGACAGCCAGGCAAATGTAAATACAAAAAAAAAAAAAAAACGACTGAAGTTCTAGCCCTAAAAAGGGCTTTTTGGGCTGAAGTTCTAGCCCTTAAAGGGGCTTTTTGGGGTGCTGTCCTTATAGCAGAGATTAGATGAGTCCTTCAGGACTGTAGTGGACACTAAATACACTAGCCTAGCTATCTATTTCCCTATAATATCAGCAGAAGCAAAACCTCCTCTCACTAAGAAAGCAGGATCGTAATGAATCTAAAATGGCTGCTGCCCAGGAGCTGGGAGGGTCTGTGAGGGAGTTTCTGCTGCTGATTGGCTCAAATGTGTCTGAAGGCTGTGAGATACAGGGTTAAAGTTTCCTCAATGATGACGAATAGGGGGTGGATTCAACATCGCATATGTTCGCCCGCAGCAGCGAACGCGAACAAGCTATGTTCGCCGGGAACTGTTCTCCGGCGAACTGTTCGCGACATCACTACTGGGCAAGTGGGCACAGTATACGCTGTGAGCCTGGCAAACACGCTGGCAGGCAGGCAGGCAACTGCAATTAGATTACACAAGCAGACTGATGTTTCACAGTCAAAAAAGTTTTTTTTTTTTAAATTTACACTACTGTTACACCAGATATGAGTGGTGGCACTGGACAAGTGGGCACAGTATACGCTGTGAGCCTGGCAAACACGCTGGCAGGCAGGCAGGCAACTACAATTAGATTACACAAGCAGACTGATGTTTCACAGTCAAAAAAGTTTTTTTTTTTAAATTTACACTACTGTTACACCAGATATGAGTGGTGGCACTGGGCAAGTGGGCACAGTATATGCTGTGAGCCTGGCACACACGCTGGCAGGCAGGCAACTGCAATTAGATTACACTAGCAGACTGATGTTTCACAGTCAAAAAAGTTTTTTTTTTAAATTTACACTACTGTTACACCAGATATGAGTGGTGGCACTGGACAAGTGGGCACAGTATACGCTGTGAGCCTGGCACACACGCTGGCAGGCAGGCAACTACAATTAGATTACACTAGCAGACTGATGTTTCACAGTCAAAAAATTATTTTTTTTTAAATTTACACTACTGTTACACCAAATATGACTGGTGGCACTGGGCAAGTGGGCACAGTATACGCTGTGAGCCTGGCACACACGCTGGCAGGCAGACAACTGCAATTAGATTACACTAGCAGACTGATGTTTCACAGTCAAAATTTTTTTTTTTTAAATTTACACTACTGTTACACCAGATATGAGTGGTGGCACTTGACAAGTGGGCACAGTATACGCTGTGAGCCTGGCACACACGCTGGCAGGCAGGCAACTGCAATTAGATTACACTAGCAGACTGGTGTTTCACAGTCAAAAAAGTTTTTTTTTTTAAATTTACACTACTGTTACACCAGATATGAGTGGTGGCACTGGGGAAGTGGGCACAGTATATGCTGTGAGCCTGGCACACACACTGGCAGGCAGGCAGGCAACTGCAATTAGATTACACTAGCACACTCCAAAAATTTTTTTTTTAAATGTACACTACTGTTACAACAGATATGAGTGGTGGCACTGGGCAAGTGGGCCTGGCACACATGCTGGCAGGCGGGCAACTGCAATTAGATTGCATAAGCAGACTGATGTTTCACAGTCAAAAAAGATTTTTTTTTTTAAATTTACACTACTGTTACACCAGATATGAGTGGTGGCACTGGGCAAGTGGCCTGGCACACACGCTGGCAGGCAACTGCAATTAGATTACACTAGCAGACTGATGTTTCACACTCAAAAAAGTTTTTTTTTTTTAAATTTACACTATTGTTACAACAGATATGAGTGGTGGCACTGGGCAAGTGGGCCTGGCACACATGCTCACAGGCAGGCAACTGCAATTAGATTACACAAGCAGACTGATGTTTCACAGTCAAAAAAGTTTTTTTTTTTAAATTTACACTACTGTTACACCAGATATGAGTGGTGGCACTGGGCAAGTGGGCACAGTATACGCTGGTATAATGCATAAACGGAGGGTTTCTTAAAGTTACAGATTCCCAACTTATAAAGAGCTCTCCTAGGGTAAGAGCTGCAAACATCTTCTTGTAATGTTGCTTATACTAGGGCATTATAGTATACTTATACCCTTTAATACAACTTAGTAAGTATCATATTAGTGCATTGATGTTATAATTATATATTAGCTATAACAACCTGCAGGTACAAATGTAATTGCCCACATATATTAGCTACCAATTCTAGATCTAGATGCTTAAGTATATTGTAATAAAAAGTAGACAGTGTCCTATCAGTATATGGATACTAATGTTACGTTTTGTATCAATAGTAATACCCTGTGTTTACCAATGTAAACGCCCCCTTATGTTAGATACAATTGTTTGGACGTTAAAGTTATAGTCCCCTGCTCAGATATGTTATCAAGATAGTACAACGGGATTGTGCTATTTGCTTAGACACCATAAATATAATTTAAATACTTAATAGCCGATTGCAGTTGCTACTTATCAGCTAGATTACGAGTTTTGATTGCCACAAAAGCGGCATTATTTCACCTCCCTATAGCGCTGGTATTATAAGTTTTAAAAATGCAGACTTGTGCGGGCAAAATGGTGGCGTTGAGCTCCATACAGCACCGAAAAACAAGTGCTGTGTTTGACGTGCTCGTGCACGATTTCCCGATTTCCCCATAGACATCAATGGGGAGAGCCAGCAAAAAAAAGTCTAACACCTGCGATCGCGGAATGAAAAGCTCCGTAACGCAGCCCCATTGATGTCTATGGGGAAATAAAAAGTTATGTTTAAACCTAACACCCTAACATAAACCCCGAGTCTTAACACCCCTAATCTGCTGCCCCCGACATTGCCGCCACCTACATACAGTTATTAACCCCTAATCTGCCACCCCCAACATCGTCGCCACCTACATAAAACTATTAACCCATAATCTGCCGCTCCCGATGTCGCCGCCACTATACTAAAGTTGCCCCTAAACCTCTGGCCTCCCACATCACTACCACTAAATAAATTCATTAACACCTAAACCTAACCCTGACCCTAACATAACCCTAACCCTAACATAACCCTAAGCCTAACACCCCCTAACTTTAACATAATTAAAATACAGCTAAACTAAAGTTACAATTATTAACTAAATAATAACTATTTTAAACTAAATACAAACTTACCTGTAAAAAAAAAAACCCCTAAGCTAGCTACAATATAACTAATAGTTATATTGTAGATAGCTTAGGTTTTATTTTTATTTCACAGGTAAGTTTGCATTTATTTTAACTAGGTAGACTAGTTAGTAAATAGTAATTAACTATTTACTAACTTCCTAGTTAAAATAAATACAAACTTACCTGTGAAATAAAACCTAACCTGACTTACACTAAAACCTAACATTACAAATAAAAAAAAACTATAATTACTAAAAAAAATAATAACTAAATTACATAAAAAAACCACTAAATTACAAAAAATAAGAAACAAATTATAAAAAATAAAAAAGAATTACACCTAATCTAATAGCCCTATCAAAATACCCCCCCCAAATAAAAAAAACCCCTAGTCTACAATAAACTACCAATGGCCCTTAAAAGGGCCTTTCGTGGGGTATTGCCCCAAAGATAAGAGCTCTTTTACCTGGCAACAAAAATACAAACACCCCCCCAACAGTAAAACCCACCACCCCCACAACCAACCCCCCCAAAAAAAATAACCTATCTAAAAATACCTAAGCTCCCAATTGCCCTGAAAAGGGCATTTGTATGGGCATTGCCCTTAAAAGGGCATTTAGCTCTATTACATGCCCAGATCCTAAACTAAAAATAAAACCCACCCAAAAAACCCTTAAAAAACCTAACACTAACCCCCGACGATCCACTTACAGTTCTTGAAGTCCCGCTTGAAGGATCCATCCAGCCGGCAAAGTCCTCATCTAGGCGGCAAGAAGTCTTCATCCGGGCGGCCACTTCCATCTTTATCCAGCCGGCGAAGTCCTCATCCAGGCAGCAAGATGTCTTCATCCAGACGGCATCTTCTATCTTCATCCATCAGGCGCAGAGCGGGTTCATCCTGAAGACATCCGGCACGGAGCATCTTCTTCATACGTCTCTGCCGTACACTGGAACTTCAATGCAAGCGATGTCATCCAAGATGGCTTCCCTTGCATTACTATTGGTTGAAAGATTTCAATCAGCCAATAGGATTAGAGCTGATAAAATCCTATTGGCTGCTCCAATCAGTCAATAGAATTAGAGCTGCTAAAATTATATTGGCTGTTTCAATCAGCCAATAGAATGAGAGCTCAATCAGGGTTTTTTTTAAGGGTTTTTTGGGTGGGTTTTATTTTTAGTTTAGGGTCTGGGCATGTAAAAGAGCTAAATGCCCTTTAAAGGGCTATGCTCATACAAATGCCCTTTTCAGGGCAATGGGGAGCTTAGTTTTTTTAGATAGTTATTTAATTTGGGGGGGTTGGTTGTGGGGGTGGTGGGTTTTACTGTTGGGGGGGTTGTATTTTTTTTACAGGTAAAAGAGCTGTTATATTTAGGGCAATGCCCCACAAAAGGCCCTTGCAAGGGCCATTGGAAGTTTATTGTAGGCTAGGGCTTTTTTTTATTTTGGGGGTTTGGGGGCCTTTTTTATTTTGATAGGGCTATTAGATTAGGTGTAATTCTTTTTTATTTTTGATCATTTGTTTCTTATTTTTCGTAATTTAGTGGGGGGGTTTATTTGTAATTTAGTTATTTAATTTTTTTGTAGTTTTTTTTTAGTGTTAAGATTTTTTTAATGTGTAGTTTAGTTTAATTTAATTGGTAGTTAGTTTAATTGTAGTTTATAATTATCTTAGTTTAATTGTTAGTTTAAAATTAATGTATTTAATTTGACAGGTAAGTTTTAATTTAATTTAAGACAGGGAAATTGTAATTTTATTATATAAAGTTAGGGGGGGCGTTAGGTTTAGGGGTTAATACAGTTTATTTTAGTATATTTAGTTGTGGGGGGCTTTCAGTTTAGGGGTTAATAGTTTATTTTAGTATATTTCGTTGTGGGGGGCTTGCGGTTTAGGGGTTAATAGGTTTATTATAGTGGCGGTGTGGGGGCGGACAGCAGATTAGGGGTTAATAATATTTAAATAGTGTTTGCGATGCGGGAGGGTGGCTGTTTAGGGGTTAATACATTTTAATAGTGGCAGATTAGGGGTTAATACATTTATTATAGTGTTTGTGATGCGGGAGGGCCTTGGTTTAGGGGTTAATAGGTAGTTTATGGGTGTTAGTGTACTTTGTAACACTTTAGTTATGAGTTTTATAGTACAGCTTTGTAATGTAAAACTCATAACTACTGACTTTCAGATGGTGTTACGGATCTTGACGTTTTAGGGTGTAACGCTCGCTTTTTGGCCTCTCAGGCAAACTCATAATATCGGCGCTATGGGAGTCCCATTGAAAAAGGACTTTTTTAAAAGTGCGGTACTGATGTTGTGTGACAGGCTAAAAGGTGTGCAGTACAGCTATACCAACAAGACTTGTAATAGCAATGTTAGGGAAAAAGCAGCGTTATGGGACATAACGCTGCTTTTTCAATCATAACGCAAAACTCGTAATCTAGGTGATTGTGTCTTAGCACAAAGGTTATCCACAGGTTCTGATTGTTTGGCAAACAGTGGTTGTAAGATCTGTATTGGTATCTTAACGACTACCCCACAAGTTTTTTAAACTTTATTTATAGAAAAGAATCCAAGACATACATGACAAGTACAGTCACATTGGTATAATAGGTTTTGATATTAACAAATGCATATTAAGACATTTAAAGTAATGACAGTGTTACAAAGCCCGATACTTAAATGAAATCTTCATGCATGCACTTGGACTCAGCATTTTTCAAGAATGTTTTAGTATACAGACAAACAAAGGAAAAAGAAAATGCATAATAACTAAGATAAAAAAAAGAGAGAGGATAGCATAGAAGGAAAAACGAAAAGATCAACAAACAACAAACAACAATTATACTCATACTCACCTAGGGTACCTCCGGATCCCCCCCATCCAGCCAACACCACGCCTTCGCAAATGAAAGAATTCCTCAACAGTTTGAATCAGTGGAGAGACACCAATTACCTTTTAGATTTTCATTTAGGACATACTGACTGTTTTTAAAGGGAAGGAGAACTCTATCCCTAACTATGTCTGGCAACTGCATCAAATATACCCCCCATTTAAGGAGAAATCTCTTCACTCTTTTCTCAGGGTCTCCCCTAGTGTCTGCCTGCTCAATTAGCATCTGAGTATGTACTGCCCCAAGCAGCTGCTGAAATGGTGGGGTTCTTTCACCCACCCACTCCCTAAGAATAGCCTGTTTAGCTAACATGAGGACCGTAATTATAAAAGTGTTGTATTCATGTGTCTGGTCTCTAGGCATCAGAAAAATCACATACTGTGCTGAGAGGGATAGATTTTGTTTGGTTAATTTGCCCAGCCAAAACGAAATCTTCTGCCAAAATGTCTGCACTTTTGGGCACCCCCACATCAAATGGATCCAATCAGGAGAATCCCGGCTGCATTTACTGCATAAATCACGTGCCCCCCGAACTCACTTAGCACGCATGCCAGGGGTAATATAAGCTTGGTGCAAGAACTTCAGGTGCGACTCTCTCAGTTTTGCAGAGATAGTACCTTGAAATGCCCTCTCAAAGCTCAAAGTGATCAGCATAGTGTCCACCTCTAAGTCCCCAAAATGTGACCATTTTGATACGATCCCACGCAAAGTGGAGTCCTCGAAATGGCGAAGCAACAGATTGTATGTGTGTGAGAGTCTGTAAGGTCCAAACTTTGCCAAGGCACAAAGTTTATCTATATTGGAAGGTTCCTTAGACAACAATCCCCCTGAAATTAGTGTAGAGATGTAATGCCTGCATTGGAAGTACGCAAACCTGTGAGTGCTCAGGAGGCCGTAACTCACCCGCAAGTCTTGAAAGGGTATTATGTCAAAAGTCAAGGGATGCAGGAGTTGATAAAGTCTGGTGAGTTTTGATTCTTGCCATGTCTGAAATGCCTGTGTAGTGTATCCAGGAAGGAAGTTGAGGTTACCCTGTATTGGAAGATATTTACTAGTAGATTTCTGCAATCCCCAGAGTCTACAAATCTTGGCCCAGGCTCTCAAGGGATCCGTAAATAAGACATGGTTTTGTACAAACATGGGTAGCGATTTAAGATCTGCATGAGGCAAGAAAGCCAAGTGTAGCGGTTTAATAAAGTTGGACTCTAGATCAAGGACGGTGTAGAAGTCATTCCCTACCAGCCAATCCAGTACAAATCTGGAAAGGGCTGCCCAATTATACCACATGATATTGGGAAGACGGAGCCCACCCCTACCTACCGGCATTGACAGAGGAATCTTACCTATCCTGTGTTTCTTACCCTGCCAAATAAAATTGCCAATGGAAGTCTGCAAGGTGGCGATGTCTTGTTGGGTAAGAAGGAGGGGCAACATCTGCAAGGGATAAAGAAGTTTAGGCAAAGCGACCATCTTGAAAAGGTGCACCCTTCCCGAAAGAGAGATGGGGAGCTTCATCCAACCCAGCAGCATTCGTTTAATATCACTTACAATCCCACTGAGATTAAGAGAATACAATTTATGAGGATTAACATGTACACGAATGCCCAAATATTTAAAGCAGCCTTCAGTGATTGTGAGACCAGTATCTGCCAGATTTGTGTTACGAGAGTTTTGTAACCATGTGACTTCCGATTTGTCGATATTAATCTTGTACCCTGAAAATTTGCCAAAATTCTCAATAATATCCAAAAGAGGGTGTAAATTGGTACAAGGGTTACCTACGAAGAGCAATAGATCGTCAGCATATAAAGATAAATGCTGCCGTCGGCCATGTATATTTAGACCTGCACAGTGCTGTCTAATATAGGATGCTAGGGGCTCAATAGCCAGATCAAAGAGGAGAGGAGAAAGGGGGCACCCCTGTCTCGTACCCCTCTGCAGCGTAAAAGAGGGGGAAAGCCCTCCATTTATTATGAGAGATGCCTTAGGGGCCGTGTGCAATTTCTGTAAGAAGTTAGAAAAATTACCCCGGATACCAAAGTGAGATAATGAAGTGTGTAGATGGTCTCACTCAATCCGATCAAACGCCTTTTCGGCGTCAAGCACTAAAAGGCAAGCATCTGGTAGCTGAGAGGAGGATTGTGCATGTGCGTTGTACCAATAATGGGCCACCCCACCAAGAGTCTTCCTAATATTTAACACAGATGACCTTCCTTTTACGAAGCCAGTTTGGTCAGCATGAACTATATGTGGTAAACCGTCGCCAACCTATCCGCCAAAATCTTCGTCAGAAGTTTATAATCTCCATTTAACAATGAAATTGGGCGATAAGAGGAGGAATGAGTGGGATCCCTATCGGGTTTCAATAGAAGATAGATGTTGGCTTCAGAAAATCTGCCATTCATTTGCTCAGTGCCAGCCAGATACGCAGAGTACAGGGATGATAGGACAGTGGCCAGCTCCTCATCTAACAACTTGAAATATTCCACGGGCAACCCGTTAGGGCCCGCCGCTTTGCCCAGCTTGCTCTGCCGAATGGCGCTAAGAACCTCCCGAGGCTGTATCTTGGAGTTTAAAAGGGAGGTTTGGTCTTCCGTAAGGGTGGGGAGTTGCACTGCGTCCCAAAAATGGTGCTTTGCTTCTAGATGAATTGGTTGTTGAGAATATAGGGAAGTATAATAATCTACAAACTCGGCCATGATTTCCTTAGAGTCAGCAGTTATGTTACCCCTGGATTTAATAGCTAGAATCTGGGACTTAGGCTTATAAGAGTGAACCAATTTGGCGAGTAACCTGCCGGCCTTATTGCCATGCCGATAATAACGACCCTGCCTATGAATATTGACTTTGTTGTCTTGTTGAGCGAGGTATGTATCCCTAGTCTGCTTAAGCTCATAGTACGTTTTCCTGGTTAGTAATGTAGGGGTAATTAGATATATATTGTAGGCCTCAGTGAGCTGAGAAAGAAGAGCCCCATCCACCCTCTTAAGCTGCTTGTTATGGTGCGCTGTAAAAGAGGTTATGTGGCCTCTCATCACCGCCTTGGAGGCATGCCAAAATAGATCTGGAGTTCCTAAGTGGGAAGCAATGTCCGACGCGTAGTGTGTCCAGGAGGCCCTTAAATGACAACGGAACTCAATATTGTTATAAAGGTGAAGAGGCAATCTCCAATTATTATTTGGAGGCTTTGGAAGCTGAGGCTGAAGGATCAGAGTGACTGGGGCGTGGTCTGAAATAGTAACTTGACCTATACTTGTGGAAGAGATCTGTGGCATAATACTTGGTGCAGTTAAAAAGTAATCAATACGCGACATGGTATGGTGCATTTTAGAGAGGCAGGTGAAATCCCTCTCATCAGGGTTTCTAGCTCTCCACACATCCACTAGGTTCAAAGTTTCTTTGAAGGAGCCAACCAGGGATACCTCGCGTTTATATCTAGACATACTTATCTTCAGGGTGTTTGAGACAGAAGGGTCCTTAAACCTATCCAGGGGGAGAGCCTGGGCCAAGTTGAAATCACCCCCCATAATTATAGGAGCGTGGTATGTGGCCAATATGGCTAGAAGGTTCGTCCAAAAGTCAGGGTCGTATGCATTGGGGCCATAAACATTGCAAAGGTAATATGTGAAAGTGTCAATCTGGAGTAAGACAACTATAAATCTCCCCTTTCTTATCTATCTCTACCTTAGAAAAAGCAGCTGCTAAACCTTTACGCACTAGGACTGCAACCCCCCTCTTCCTACCCTCCGTAGGGGAGCTTAGAACTTGTCCGACCCAACGTATTTTTAACTTCTCATGTTCCTCAGCTGTCAGTTTCGTCTCTTGGAGCAAAGCTATATCAGCCCATAATGAGCCTAAGTGGTGAAGAATCATGCTCCTCTTTGCCGGGGACGTAATGCCCCCTACATTCCAAGCAATGACTTTAATGGGAGGTATCATGTGTAAAGCTTATAGAGGTAAAAAACATGCGGCCCGGTAGAGAAACCCATCTAGATGTTACATTAAATGCCAGGGGTGTAGGGGTGTCACGTCTAAAGCTAATAGTGGTAAAAAAAACATGCGGCCCGATAGGGGAGCCCATCTAGATGGTACATTAAATGCAATGGGTATAGGCTGTGTATTTTGACTTACGTTTGTGTGATGGCACCAATGAGCTTTCAGAAGTTGGCGGTGTGGCGGAAGAGGGGGAGCCAGAGGCCCCCAGGCACTGGTCCCACAGCAGCTGCAGAGAAAGCAAGAACACATAGCAGCATTAATATTGTGCTGAGGCTGGAGTTTTCCAACCACAGCCGCATATACAGTGTAAGACATATTCAACATTGCAAAATATAAAGTAACCTCAAGAGGATCAGCATAGGGCAGGGTAATGGGGCCAGACATACAATGATTAGATGTTCTGTATTGAAACCAAAAATTTCCAATAACGATTGCATTTATATTGAAAAACATACTCAACATTTCAAGGTGCAATTTTACCTCAAGGGGTGCAGCGCAGGGCAAAGGGAAGGGATCAGACATACAGTGGCCGGACAAGGATTGAGGTGGAAGATTACATAGCATGCACTCAGGATCAACACCCCCGGAACAGAGTATCCCTGCGGCATCAACGGTAGTGGACAACAGGAGACGGAGGGCAGACAATGGTTCGTTGTCTAAAGGTGCGAAATGCAGGCCAAGCATACAGGAAAGGGAGGGGGAAACCTGAGATGAACAGGGACTCCACCAATAGCATATCTTTCTGAACCATGATTTATGTGTCGTAGGGGATGTTGCAGAGCCTTAATCAATTTGCAAATATTAGGTGGGAAAAGAGGATTCATAATTCTGCTTATTGGTATAAAATATTGCAGTGGTGTATATAAAATAGTGCTACAATTTAAAGTGAAATAAACATGATCTTAACATGGTGCATTATTTCAGTGAATATTGATATTAGAAGACCGCTCCGCACCCCCGAGAAGAAGAAAGAAGATGGTCCCGCAATGGATGAAGATGGATCCACCTGGATGAAGACTTTTCGCCGCCTGAAAGATGGTGGATCTCCGGACTTCAGTAATGATGAGTACCTATTATGTTTTTTTTTTTTAATTTTTTTGGGATGTTTTTTTTTTTAGATTAGGGCTTTTTTTATTTTTATGGGAAGTAAAAGAGCTGATTGCCCTTTTAAGGGTAATGCCCATACAAATGCCCCTTTAGGAGCAATGGGTAGATAAAAAAAAATTTTTAGTTAGGTATTTTTTATTTTGGGTGGTTGGTTGTTGTGGTTGTAATTTTAGGGAGTTTTTTTCAGGGCAAAAGAACTGTTAAACTTAGGGCAATGCCCTACAAAAGGTCCTTTTAAGCGCTATTGGTAATTTATTTATAGATAATGGGGGTTATTTTGCGGGAGATTTAAGGGGGGATTAGATTAGAAATAACATTTTTATTTTGGATAATTTTGTTTGTTATTTTCTGTAATATTAGTTTTTTTATATTTTGTAATCTTAGCTATATTTTTTTTGTAATGTTAGTTTTTTTTGTAATTTTTTATGTATATTATTTTCTGTAATGTTAGTTTTTTTGTAGTTTAAGCTTAGGTTTTATTCTTTTCACAAGTACGTTTTTATTTATCTTAAGGAAGTTAGTATATTGTAACTTTAATTTAAAGTTAGGGGGTGTTAGGTTTGGGTTTAATAGTTTAATGTGGGTGGATGGCCGTTTAGGGGTTAATAGGTTTATTTTAGTAGTCATGATGGGGGCGGCTGTTTAGGGGTTAATAGGTTTATTTTAGTAGTCGCGATGTGGGGGGGTGGTGGTTTAGGGGTTAATAGGTTTATTTAAGTAGTCGTGATGTGGGGGATGGCGATTTAGAGGTTAACAGGTTTATTTATTAGTTGTGTTGCTGGGGATGGCGGTTTAGGGGTTAATAATGTTGTTTATGGGTGTCAGTGTACTTTATAACATATTTTTTATGTATTTTGTGAAACTTTTTTGTTTCACAAATACCATATTACAGGTCTTTAAATGTGGAATGGATCGTTGCGGTATAGCTCATAATGATTGCGGTAAAGTCATACTGTGCTACTTGTAATACTGAGTAGCTGACCATTCCACACTCAAAGGCCCTTTTTTAAGAGGTAAAGCCATACCGCACAACTTGTAATCTTGTTGTATATACAGTATATGAAAATAAAAAAAAAACAGAATTTATGCTTACCTGATAAATTTCTTTCTCTTGTGATGTATCGAGTCCACGGATTCATCCATACTTATGGGGTATTCTCCTTCCCAACAGGAAGTGGCAGAGACAGCACCCACAGCAGAGCTGTCCATATAGCTCCTCCCTTAGCTCCACCCCCCAGTCATTCGACCGAAGGCTAGGAAGAAAAAGGAGAAACTATAGGGTGCAGTGGTGACTGAAGTTTTTTAAATTAAAATATACTACCTGTCTTAAATAGACAGGGCGGGCCGTGGACTCGATACATCACAAGAGAAAGAAATTTATCAGGTAAGCATTAATTCTGTTTTCTTTTGTAAGATGTATTGAGTCCACGGATTCATCCATACTTATGGGATACCAATACCAAAGCTTTAGGACACATATGAAGGGATGGACAAGACAGGTACCTTAAACGGAAGGCACCACTGCTTGTAGAACCTTTCTCCCAAAAGTAGCCTCCGAAGAAGCAAAAGTATCAAATTTGTAAAATTTGGAAAAAGTATGAAGTGAAGACCAAGTCGCCGCCTTACAAATCTGTTCAACAGAAGCCTCATTTTTAAAAGCCCATGTGGAAGCCACTGCTCTAGTAGAATGAGCAGTAATTCTTCCAGCAGGCTGCTGGCCAGCAGTCTCATAAGCCAAACGGATGATGCTTTTCAGCCAAAAGGAAAGAGAGGTAGCCGTAGCCTTTTGACCTCTCCATTTACCAGAATAAACAACAAACAATGAAGATGTTTGACGGAAATCTTAAGTTGCTTGTAAGTAGAACTTTAAAGCACGAACCACATCAAGATTGTGCAACAGACGTTCCTTCTTTGATGAAGGATTAGGACACAGAGAAGGAACAACAATCTCCTGATTGATATTCCTATTAGAAACAACCTTAGGAAGAAACCCAGGTTTGGTACGCAAAACCACCTAATCTGCATGGAAAACTAGGTAAGGTGAGTCACACTATAAAGCAGATAACTCAGAAACTCTTCGAGCTGAAGAGATATCTACTAAAAACAAAACTTTCCAAGATAGAAGCTTAATATCTATGGAATGCATAGGTTCAAACGGAACCCCTTGAAGAACATTAAGAACCAAATTTAGGCTCCATGGTGGAGCAACAGGTTTAAATACAGGGACATCTGACAGACGTTTGTGTAAAAGAATAGACAAAGCAGATATTTGTCCTTTTTTTTTTTTATTTTATTTTATTTTATTCCAATTCAGGATTACAGCTTTTTCCAAAACAATGAATACACTTTCAACAATACTTCTTGTAAGGGAAAAAAAGAAAGAAAAAGACATTGCAATATAATATTTAAATGACAAGGCAAATACCAATAATACATATTTTGCTGTGTCTAAATTGGATTTTTTTTTCATTTTTTATAGTCTGTACCCTGTATGGCCCCCGACCATACACCACAATAGACAAAAACCTAGGAAGAAAAGAAAAAAGAAGAAAGAAAAAAGAGAGAAAAAGGGAAAAATAAAAAAATAAAAAAATAAAAAAATTAAAAATAAAAAAAATAAAAAATAAATAAAAAGGGAGTTGGAGGGATTCCCCCTCTCCCCCCCCCCAATCCTCGCTCGGTTAACACTACCATATACCAAGCTCAATTAACTCTGTATTTCTAAAGGGATATATCAAATAGTCAATTTCACTGGGTGTCATATCTTTAATAAAGAGGGACCATTTTATGAAAAGATTCCTGATTTCTTGTTCTTCGTCTGGATTAGTATCTAATTGTTCAAGAATATACTGTTTCTTTAAATAATTTTTCATTTCAGTTATGCTAGGAATAGATCTTAATTTCCATTTTCTGAAGATAAGGTACCTTCCAGCTAGTATGGTCATATTAACAATTTTTTTGTTGATACCTAAATTGTCCCCTGTATGAAATAGAAAAATTACAGTTTTAAATGAAAAAATCACTGTAGTGGGGTTCAATATCTTATTTAACCAATATTGAAGTTTCAGCCAAAAGTTCCTAATTTTTGGACAAGCC
Source organism: Bombina bombina (assembly GCF_027579735.1). NCBI lineage: Eukaryota > Metazoa > Chordata > Amphibia > Anura > Bombinatoridae > Bombina > Bombina bombina. Next base: position 1,019,565,180 of record NC_069503.1, read on the forward strand.
CATAGCATATGTCGAAGATCTGCTGCTGGGAGAGAGCATTTTGGACAACAGTCAAAACTAGAGTTCTTATATTTGGATCCCTTCTCTGGAGTAAAATATGACATATATAATAATTTTAGATGGGATTCCCTCCATATCGAGGAGAAAGTTACACGAGCAGCCTCTTGTATTGATTTATATGGTAATCGGGGGTCAAGTGTTTGATTGATCAATATAACCCACTTATTGTGGATTCCCTCTAGATTATTTAAACCCTTGACTGATACCATAATTGAATATCCTGGGGTAATCGACATATTTCCAGTTTTGGCGATGGTAAGCCAGTCGCCAACCCTTCTCAGGGACCAGTCCCATTTATGATCCTGAGTAAGCTTTAAGGCATAATGTCGTGCCTGTAAATATGCAAAGAAGTTCTTCTGAGGTAGATTAAATTCTATTCTCAGGGAATCAAATGGTTTGATACATCGTCTTTTAAAGTCTAAGATCTGATGTACATAACTAAGTCCTAATGCTTCCCATTCTAAATACACTCTTGTTTGAAGTCCTGCTTGGAATTGGGGATTGCCCAGAAATGGAATAAACCTGGAAACATGATGATCCACTTCTAATATCTTGCAGGTTTTCTTCCAGGCAAGAATTGGATTATATATCGACTTTAGTTTCTTTATTTCAGGTGATATCATATTGGTATCGCAGTGTATGAGTGCCAATGGTTGAAAGGGGTATGTTATACTTTTCTCAAGGTCATTGTCTGTTACATAATTCCGCGATAATATCCAATCTATAACTGTTCATGACAAGAAGGCCTGATTATAAGCCCGTATGTCTGGCAGTGCAAGGCCACCAAATTTCACAGGAAGCGAAAGTTTAATAAGATATTCTGGGTTTTCTGCTCTGCCATATAAATAATCTCAAGATAGAATTCAGATGGTCAACATCTTTTTTCTTAAGAAATAGAGGAATGTTTTGTAAAATATAAAGAAGTTTAGGGAGGATCATCATTTTGTAAGCTGCTATCCGTCCAGACAAAGAAAGAGGAAGATTTTGCCAGTTTTTGAGTGTATCCTTAATTTTATTTAATAGATGAGTAATATTAAGAGTATACCAAGTATCTGGAGTAGACGAGATGTTGATACCTAAGTAACAGAAGGAGGTCTGGGCTATGGAAAACGGTATATTTACCAGGGAGTCTATTGCGCGGTTAATCCAGAATAATTCCGATTTTGTGTTATTTACTTTATAACCTGAGAAGGATCCAAACTGTTGTATTATAGATTCTAACTTAGGTATATTTGTTTTTGTATTGGACATATATATAAGGACATCATCCGCGTATAAAGCAATCTTTAACTCCTTTTTGCCTATCTTTATGCCTTCAAGTTGTTGTCTTATTGAAATGGCAAGGGGTTCAATAGATATGTCAAACAACAGCGGTGAGAGAGGGCATCCCTGCCTAGTACCTCGCTGTAACTTTATGTCTGGAGATAAATACCCATTAACTACTAATTTCGTAGAAGCATTTTGATATAAATTAGTTATAAACCTAGCAAAATTTTCCCTTATACCAAATTTATCTAACGTGAACAAAAGATGATCATGGTGTATTGAATCGAAGGCTTTTTCTGCATCAATAGATATTACTACCCTGTCAGGGATACCCTCTCCCACCACCATCCCCTGAGTCTTTAAGGATTCAAAATAATCAATAACAAGAAAGAGTTCCCGTATTTTAGCAGCTGAATTTCTGTTCTTTATGAAGCCTACTTGATCAGTATTAATGATAAACGGCAAAATGGTTTGTAATCTATGTGCTAGTATAGATGTTAAAATCTTGTAATCTGTGTTGAGCAGTGCGATAGGTCTGTAGGATTCTTTTTTTGTTGAATCCTTTCCTGGTTTTAATATTAAAGAGGTGTGAGATGCAGTAAAATTAGCTGAAGGTTCTTTTCCCTCTATATAAATGTCGTTAAATAGCAAAGTTAAATATGGTGTGATAGAAGGGTGTAATATTTGGTAGAATTCATTGGGTAATGCATCTGGACCTGGTGCTTTATTGTGCGGAAGGTTTTGAATTGCCTTTTTCACTTCTATCTCAGTTATGGGGACATATAAGTCTTTTAAAGTCTCTGAGTCTATTGAAGGAGGAGTAATTTTACTCCAAAATTCCTCTCGGTTTGGCACTACCGAGGTTTGTGAATAATGGAGATCGCTATAGTACTCATGGAATACTTGTAAAAGTTCTTCGGAGGTTTTAAAAATCTGACCTTCTATATTTATAGAGTCTATCAGTTGGGAACCTTTCTCAATTTTTAGAAGGTTTGCTAGTAATTTCCCCGTTTTATTACCGTACCGATACAATTTAGATTGAACCCTGGTATCTTTTTGAGTTGTTTTATAAAGTAAAAAGGAATCTCTGTTTTGTAGGGCTGTATTATACTTAACCCAGCTTCGAGAAGAATTTTCAATTAAATGTAAATTATAGGCATTTGAGACTGCTCGTACTAACTCCCCCTCTCTTTGCTTAATTTTTCTAGATCTTTTCACGCAATAGGCTAAGATTTCTCCCCTTAATACTGCCTTGGCCGTTTCCCAAAATAACATTGGGCGAGAAATAAATTCCTGGTTAAATTGGGTATATTCTTTAAATTTGGTTTCCAGCCAGTTCTTAAATTTGAGATCTTTCACAAGAAAAGTAGGGAATGAAAATCGCCTGGCACCTCCTACTGAGTCACTAGCGCTAAAGTCTAAACAAATGGGGGCATGATCTGATATAGCAATCGGCAATATCTGTGGGTGGACTTGTTTTTTACATAACCTTTCGTCAAGTAAAAATATGTCTATCCTTGACAGCGATTTATGCGCTTTTGAGAGGCAAGTATAATTACGGGTATCAGGGTTTTGCAACCTCCATACATCCCTAACTTTCAGGTTAGTGAATAATCTAGAAAAAAGCTTTGACTCTAGTTTGTCCCTTTTTGTCTTCTTTAGAACAGTATCTTTTCTAAGCCTGTCAAGCGGGCATTTAGGTGCCATGTTGAAATCCCCTCCCATAATGAGATAACCCTCGACACATGTCATAAGCTTAGCTTGTAAATTTTCCCAAAACAGCAAATCAAAGACGTTTGGGGCATATAGATTGCAAAGTGTGTATAAAATGTTATCAATTTTTATTTTTACAATTAAAAATCTCCCTTCAGAGTCGGGATCTACCTGGATTATTTCATATTTAACATTTTTACCTATTAAAATAGCTACTCCCCCCTTTCTATTGATACCTGTGGAGAAGAGAACTTCTCCAACCCAGGAAGACTTGAGTTTGAGAATTTCTTCAGATTTTCTTGCAGAAATGCCAAGGAAGTATTAATTTTCTTTAAATATGCTATTATTGTTTTTCTTTTAATGGGGGATGTTAGGCCTCCAATGTTCCACGATGTAAATTTAAGTTTATTAAACATAACTATTGACTATACAAGGTTTACTGTTTTAGCATGAAAGAGCAAGGGAGAGGGAGGGGGAGAGAGGAATGGAAAAAAAAAAAAAAAAAAAAAAAAGAAAAAGAAAAAAAAAAGGGAGGGGGGAGAAAAAAGGGAAAAAATAGTTCAGGAAGCTCGTGCCATCCTGGCTCTCTGGTACCCAATATGACCAAAGCTTTCCCTTAAATTTAATTCTGTTAGACATTAAATCATTTACATTTCTAATATTAAATAGACAATTTCTTAGTCCGCAGGGAACTTTTTGGCATAAAACCTTCCTGCCTCTGCAGCGGAATCAAAAAAATATGTCTGATTATCTGAGTATATTTTAAGCCTAGCTGGGTGTAAAATGGTTGCTCGTGTTCCCTTTTGAATAAACTTTGTGCATATTGGGGATATTTCCCTTCTCTTTGTGACTGTCTCAAGTGAGTAATCTTGAAACAGGAGGATTTTATTGTCCCCTAAAAATATAGGTTGATGCTTACGGAATGATTGCATAAATGTAACCTTGTCCTGATAATTAAGGAATTTAACAATAATTGGCCTAGGTTTTGTATTATTTTTGGTAGAAGAAATGGTACCTATTCTGTGCACTCTTTCTATGAAAGTTTTGGGGAATCCTTCAGTGATCTTTAAGAGCTGGGGAATTGTGAGTGTGAGTAATTTAAATAAATCATCATATTGTTTATCTTCTGGAACTCCAATTATTCTTAAATTATTTCTACGTGTGCGGTTCTCGAGATCCTCAATTTTATTCTGTAATTTAGATATGATGTTGGAGGATGTTTCAGATCTGATGTTATTCTCTATTGTGGCGTCTTCAAGATCTGAAACCCTTTGCTCTACTTCTGTGAGCCTACTAGCAAATTGTTTAACTTCTAATGCTAGTTGCGCAATATCTACTCTGATCTCGTTTTTCAAGGTTTCAAATTTAGGTGTGAGGGCTTCCGATATTTTGGAAACTAATGCTTGGGTGTCCATAGGTTCTGCTAGTGTTTGAGTGTTGCTGTTAGGTGACTGTGTTTCAGCAGGAGGATCAAGAATGCTTTTATTTCGCCTATCTCTCTGTCTAGCCGCCATAGGGGGAGGTGGTGTTTTGAGGTGAAGATGTAAAAATTTATCCATATGGTTATAACCATACGAATTGTGACCGGTGAGAAGGTGAGTTAATGCAGTGAAAGGGGAAAAAAAAGAGGGAAAAATCTATATTTAAATAGAGGTGTGTTATATGGGAGTTAAGCTCTGTAAAAAACGTGATGGAGGGAGGTGAAAAGTGAGGCAGTGCGAGTGTTTTTTTTTTTTTTTTTTTTTTTTGTGTTTGGTTTTTTGTTTAATCGTGAGATACTTTAATCAAATAGGGGCGGTGATTTTTATGGGGATAGGCAGAGGAAGGATAAACCTAATTCAGCTTTAATTTATCTACTAAGAAGCCTGCGAGAGAACCTTTATGATAAGGTTATATAGTTATTATTCACACCTTAAGAGAAACTAATTTTTATCAAGAAAGATAAGTTTAACTTTAATTTCTAAGTACCAGTATTATTAAAGTCACCTTATTATACTTAGTTTAGACGAGGTGGGATAATACAGGAGTTTTCTGGGTTATAAATATCAGATTGTATCAGGTAGGTGGGATTCCCCAATACAGAATTATTAATTAGCAGCAGACTCTAACTGTTATATGAAATCTGAGTGATTTTAGAGAATTACTTATCTGCATTTATAGCAGGTTCCTTTCAGATTGTTCTGCCTCTTATTACTAGGCTTTATGCCAATAAATCAGATAATTTCTATATTTAGATTTCCCCTCACAGGTTAATAAAAAGAATTTTGGGTTCTAGTACTTAATATTTCTTGTGTGATTATATGCTTCTAAGTAAACTATACACTGTATATTTAAATCACAAGGTGACTTATTTGTATCCCTCTATATTTGGTATTTTGTATCCTTAAATTTGTCTAAGGTATTTTTTTTTCTCTTCTCCTTTCCTCCCTCTCTTCCTTTTTAAGCAAGGGGAAGTATTTATTTGCAATGGCAACAAAGTATTATGTTTCCCCACAAAATATAAATTAATTTAAGGTATAATTAGACAAAGTAAATATCTGTAATTAACTCTACATAATATTAGTAATAATCTCTATTAATTGCATACGAGTTTCAAAAAAGTAGAATCAACCATAGAAAACAACACAAGAATTAATTAAGTTGCCAATACAGAGGCAGCCAAATGCCAATTTATCAGGGCAACCAAGAACTCTGGGTTATTGTTTTATATTTTTAAACTTATAAACCAATTTCTAAAAGAAACAGATATACATGCCACCATGTCATAATGTTATAATGAGAGTAGGAGAGACTTGTTTTCAAAAGTTCAGATGACACAGTTCCTATTCCTTTCTCTTCCTTTTATTGCCCAATTTTTTCTTATAGTCCAGACTTAAAGTCCGTTTCTGATTTAACAGCAGCCAGCCAAAGTCCAAATATACTCTGTGATGAGCACTGCAACACTAATTAAACTGTGACAGAGTTATGTCAAAGGTTCAGCTCTACGCTGTACGGCCCACATTGAATGACACTGTAACAATAAAGGCAGACCAGAAAAAGCTCACAGCTCAGTTACATATCAGATGAGTAATTTTTACTTTACCCATTGCCGACAATCCCATCTGTGCAGCACCGGTGGGAGGGGGAGCGCAGAACTGACAGGTAGAGTCGGAAGTCCCGGAGTGTCTCCAGCCAGAAAAGCAAACCCGGCGGATAATGGGGCAAGGAGAGCCGCCCTCCTGGTTGGACGAGTAGCGCAGCAGACAAAGTTGATCCATGCCCCTCTCGCAACACCGGTGGGAGGGGAACAACCGGATCAGTGGAAGACCATGCTCGCAAGTCTGTCACTCTCTCTCTCCGCCAAAAAAGCTGTGACTCCTCTGATGACAGGTGTTACCCAGCTGGATGGAGTCTGACCGGCAGGCACCTCAGCCTCAGGGTTACTTGACAGGGCTCAGACCGTAGGACGATCACAGATCACAGGAGACCCAGGTAAAGACATTCTCCTCCCCTCCTCTCAGTCGGCACCAAGCTCTTCTGCGTCCAGGAGCGATATATCCTTCCTCATAGGGCTTATAAAAAAAGGAGTATATGAGCTGGTTGATGGTTTAAGTATGTACACTTAACACTAAAAGAGAAAGAGTCTGTTCCTTTTCCCTTTGCGTTCAGATTTCAACCATAATAAGTAATGTTATACAAGTGTCCGTATTATTATTTTGTTCTGAGTTGTGTCCTTGTGGTTGCTGCTGTCTGCAGCTTTAGTGCTTTGTAGTGGCACTAATTCGGGTTCCAGTAGCGATATACTGTAAGCTATGCAAGCCGCCCAAGGTCAAGGGGTTGGGGCGCAGAATTCCCGCCAGCAAGCTTGCAGGTAGGTAAGTCAGAGCAGGTGTCTCACATGACCTCACACCTGTGCTCCTCCTCCGGAACTCGGGAACCAGATATTTGTCCTTTTAAGGAACTAACTGATAATCCCTTCTCCAATTGTTCTTGGAGAAAGGACAAAATTCTAGGAATCCTAATCTTACTCCATGAGTAACCCTTGGATTCACACCAACAAAAATATCTGCGCCAAATCTTATGATAGATTTTCCTGGTGACAGGCTTTCTAGCCTGAATCAGGGTATCAATGACCGACTCAGAGAAACCACGCTTTGATAGAATCAGGCGTTCAATCTCCAAGCAGTCAGACGCAGAGAAGTTAGATTTGGATGCTTGAATGGACCTTGGATAAGAAGGTCCTGCCTCATTGGCAGAGTCCACGGTGGAACAGATGACATGTCCATCAGGTCTGCATACCAAGTCCTGTGTGGCCACGCAGGCGCTATCAGAATCACTGAAGCTCTCTCCTGCTTGATTCTGGCAACCAGACGTGGGAGGAGAGGAAACGGTGGAAATACATAAGCCAGATTAAAGGACCAGGGCACTGCTAGAGCATCTATCAGTACCGCCTGGGGATCCCGGGACCTGGACCAGTAACAAGGAAGTTTGGCGTTCTGTCGGGACGCCATCAGATCCAATTCTGGTGTGCCCAATAGCTGAGTCAGCTGGGCAAATACCTCCGGATGGAGCTCCCACTCCCCGGATGAAAAGTCTGACGACTTAGGAAATCCACCTCCCAGTTCTCTACCCCTGGGATATGGATATCGGATTATTTTGGTTACCTCCATCATCACTAGAGAACTCCGTGTTCCTCCTTCATGATTGATATAGGCTAAAGTCGTGATGTTGTCCGAATGAAATCTGATGAATTTGGCCGCAGCTAGCTGAGGCCATGCCTGAAGCGCATTGAATATCGCTCTCAGTTCTAGAATGTTTATCGGGAGGAGATATTCCTCCCGAGACCACAAGCCCTGTGCTTTCAGGGATTTCCAGACTGCAACCCAGCCTAGCAGGCTGGCATCTGTCGTTACTATGAGCCACTCTGGCCTGCGGAAACACATTCCCTGAGACAGGTGGTCCTGAGACAACCACCAGAGAAGAGAACCTCTGGTCTCTTGGTCCAGATGCAGTTGAGGAGATAAATCTGCATAATCCCCATTCCACTGTTTGAGCATGCATAGTTGCAGTGGTCTGAGGTGTAGGCGGGCATAAGGAACTATGTCCATTGCCGCTACCATGAGTCCGATTACCTCCATACACTGAGCCACTGATGGCCGAGGAATGGAATGAAGAGCTCGGCAAGTGATTAAAAGTTTTGATTTTCTGACCTCTGTCAGAAATATTTTCATTTCTACCGAGTCTATCAGAGTCCCTAGGAAGGAAACTCTTGTGAGAGGGACGAGAGAACTCTTTTTTATGTTCACCTTCCATCCGTGAGATCTCAGAAAAGCCAACAAGATGTCCGTGTGAGACTTGGCTAGCTGGAAAGTCGACGCCTGAATTAAGATGTCGTCTAGATAAGGCGCCACTGCTATACCCCACGGTCTTAGAACCGCCAAAAGGGACCCTAGCACCTTTGTGAAAATTCTGGGAGCCGTGACCAACCCGAAAGGAAGGGCCACAAACTGGTAATGCCTGTCCAGAAAGGCGAATCTGAGGAATTGATGATGATCTCTGTGAATAGGGATGTGTAGATACGCATCCTTTAAATCCATGGTAGACATATATTGACCCTCCTGGACCAGAGGAAGAATAGTCCAAATAGTCTCCATCTTGAAAGATGGTACTCTGAGGAATTTGTTTAGAATTTTGAGATCCAAGATCGGTCTGAAAGTTCCCTCTTTTTTGGGAACCACAAACAATTTGGAGTAAAAACCTAGCCCTTGTTCCGCTCTTGGAACTGGACGGATCACTCCCATGGTATGTAGGTCTTCTACACAGCGTAAGAACGCCTCTCTCTTTGTCTGGTTTGCAGACAATTGAGAAATGTGAAATCTCCCCCTTGGGGGGGGAGTCTTTGAAGTCCAGAAGATATCCTTGGGACACAATTTTTAAAGCCAAGGAATCGTGAACATCTCTTGCCCAAGCCTGAGCGAAGAGAGAGAGTCTGCCCCCTGCTAGATCCAGTCCCGGATCGGGGGCTACCCCTTCATGCTGTCTTAGAGGCAGCAGCAGGCTTCTTGGCCTGTTTACCTTTGTTCCAAGCCTGGCTAGGTCTCCAGACTGACTTGGATTGGACAGAATTCCCCTCTTGCTTTGCTGCAGGGGAAGCTGAAGAGGGACCTTTGAAGTTCCGAAAGGAATGAAAACTATTTTGTTTGGTCCTCATCTTATTTGTTTTATCCTGAGGGAGGGCATGGCCTTTCCCTCCAGTGATGTCTGAAATAATTTCTTTCAGTGTAGGCCCGAATAGGGTCTTTCCTTTGAAAGGGATGTTCAACAACTTAGATTTTGATGACACATCAGCAGACCAGGACTTAAGCCATAACACCCTGCATGCTAAAATGGCAAAACCTGAATTCTTTGCCGCTAATTCAGCCATTTGGAAAGCGGCATATGTAATGAAAGAATTAGCCAACTTAAGGGCCTTAATTCTATCCATAATATCCTCTAATGGAGTCTCCACCTGGAGAGCCTCTTCTAGAGCCTCAAAACAGAAAGCAGCTGCAGTAGTTACAGGAACACTGCATGCAATAGGTTGGAGAAGAAAACCTTGATGAACAAAAATTTTCTTTAGTAGACCCTCTAATTTTTTATCCATAGGATCTTTGAAAGCACAACTGTCTTCGATAGGTATAGTTGTACTCTTAGCAAGAGTAGAAATAGCTCCCTCCACCTTAGGAACAGTCTGCCATGAGTCCTGTATGGTGTCAGATATGGGAAACATTTTCTTAAAAACAGGAGGGGAAGCGAACGGAATACCTGGTCTATCCCACTCCTTAGTAACAATAGTCACAATCCTCTTAGGGACTGGAAAAACATCAGTGTAAACAGGAACCTCTAAGTATCTGTCCATTTTACACAATTTCTCTGGGACCACTATAGGGTCTCAATCATCTAGAGTAGCTAATACCTCCTTGAGCAATAAGCGGAGGTGTTCAAGCTTAAATTTAAAGGCCATCATATCAGAATCTGTCTGAGGGAGCGTCTTTCCTGAATCAGAAATCTCTCCCTCAGATAACAAATCCCTTACCCCTACTTCAGAACATTGTGAGGGTATATCGGATACGGCTACTAAAGCGTCAGACGGCTCAGCATTTGTTCTTAACCCAGAGCTGTCACGCTTTCTTTGTAAACCAGGCAGTTTAGAGAAAACCTCTGTGAGGGTTTTATTCATAACTATGGCCATGTCTTGTAAAGTAAATGAATTTGACGCATTAGAGGTACTTGGCATCACTTGTGCGGGCGTTACTGGTTGTGACACTTTGGGAGAGCTAGATGCTAAACCCTCATTTCCTTCTAACTGATAATCATCTATTGCAATATTTTTAAGTGCTAAAATATGCTCTTTATAATTTATAGACATATTAGTGCAAGTGGGACACATTCTAAGAGGGGGTTCCACAATGGCTTGTAAACACATAGAACAAGGATTTTCCTTGGTGTCAGACATGTTAAACAGGCTAGTAATGAAACAAACAAGCTTGGAAAACACTTTAATCAAAGAAAATAACACTTTAAACAAAAACGGTACTGTGCCTTTAAGAGAAAAAAAGCTGCACAAACTCTGCAAAACAGTGTAAAAAAGCAGTAAACAAAACAAAATTTTTACAGTAGCATCATAAAGCCTTAGTAACTTTGCACCACTATGCAAATAAACAATTTTAACCCCTTAATGTAAAAACCGGATTGAAAAAACTTCGAAACCGGTAAAATAACGTTCAGCACCTTGCCACAGCTCTGCTGTGGCGCCTACCTGCTCTTTAGGAACGATTTGTGGGGGAAAAAACCTCTTTACAGCCCTCAAATACAGCAGGAATCTCTGGAGAAGTAGCTGGATGTTTCTGAGGTAAATAAACTGAAAATAGGCCCCTCCCACCTCACTCAATGTTATGGAGCCTAAAAGAAACACCACAGAGTGTTTCTTAAACTAGCCATGTGGGTTAATAACCCTTAAACAAGCCACAAAGACCACTTAAAGTCCCTCAAAAAACGTTTTATTTGTAATTAAACCAAATCGTTTTTCCTATTAGTGTCACCAGTAACTATGAGCCCTTTATGCAAGCTTGGATTCCTCTTTTACTGAATACAGCTTACCTTTCCCTCATGGGGATATTGCCAGCCTTTTCTAGAAATAACACAGTCTGTCTAGAAAAAAATAGACTGAACATACCTTAATGCAGTTTAGCCTGCAAACTGTTCCCCCAACTGAAGTTTTCATGTACTCTTCAGCCCTTATGAGAACAGCAGTGGATCTTAGTTACAAAATGCTAAGATCATCATCCTCCTTGCAGAAATCTTCATCCCTTTTCTGCCAGAGAGTAAATAGTACCCACCGGTACCATTTAAAATAACAAACTTTTGCTTGAGAAAATAAAAACATTTTTGTCACCACACTCCCTTTGCCCTTCCTAGCAGTTAAGCAGGCAAAGAGAATGACTGGGGGGTGCTATATGGACAGCTCTGCTGTGGGTGCTCTCTCTGCCACTTCCTGTTGGGAAGGAGAATATCCCAAAAGTATGGATGAATCCGTGGACTCGATACATCTTACAAGAAAAATAAATATTATTTTTTATAAGGGTTCAAAGGTATATGGTATATGACAAGGTGTTTGACTGCAAAGGGCTATAATATATATATATATATATATATATATATATATATATATATATATATAACATACATACCTAAGTCTTTGTTCTTAACTACAAGACCCTGTGAGTGACTCCCTTACTTTGCTGATTTATATATATACAGTATTTTG